>NW_027045358.1:0-286110 GCF_963576615.1 Watersipora subatra | reverse complement strand
TGGAAATTTACATTTTTCACTTTTGTCAGACAATGGCAATATTCTCACAATAAGCTAATTAGCTCAATTGGAGCATTTCTAGCATGTTTAGTTGAAATTGGAAATTTACATTTTTCAGTTTTGTCAGACGTTTGTAATATTCTCACAATAAGCTAATTAGCTCAATTGGTGCAATTCTAGCATGTTTGGTTGAAATTGGAAATTTACATTTTTCAGTTTTGTCAGACGTTTGTAATATTCTCACAATAAGCTAATTAGCTCAATTGGAGCATTTCTAGCATGTTTGGTTGAAATTGGAAATTTACATTTTTCAGTTTTGTCAGACGTTTGTAATATTCTCATAATAAGCTAATTAGCTCAATTGGAGCATTTCTAGCATGTTTGGTTGAAATTGGAACTTTACATTTTTCACTTTTGTCAGACAATTGCAATATTCTCACAATAAGCTAATTAGCTCAATTGGAGCATTTCTAGCATGTTTGGTTGAAATTGGAAATTTACATTTTTCACTTTTGTCAGACAATGGCAATATTCTCACAATAAGCTAATTAGCTCAATTGGAGCATTTCTAGCATGTTTAGTTGAAATTGGAAATTTACATTTTTCAGTTTTGTCAGACGTTTGTAATATTCTCACAATAAGCTAATTAGCTCAATTGGTGCAATTCTAGCATGTTTGGTTGAAATTGGAAATTTACATTTTTCAGTTTTGTCAGACGTTTGTAATATTCTCACAATAAGCTAATTAGCTCAATTGGAGCATTTCTAGCATGTTTGGTTGAAATTGGAAATTTACATTTTTCAGTTTTGTCAGACGTTTGTAATATTCTCATAATAAGCTAATTAGCTCAATTGGAGCATTTCTAGCATGTTTGGTTGAAATCAGAAATTTACATTTTTTACTTTTGTCAGACGTTTGTAATATTCTCACAATAAGCTAATTAGCTCAATTGGAGCATTTCTAGCATGTTTGGTTGAAATTGGAAATTTACATTTTTCAGTTTTGTCAGACGTTTGTAATATTCTCACAATAAGCTAATTAGCTCAATTGGAGCATTTCTAGCATGTTTGGTTGAAATTGGAAATTTACATTTTTCACTTTTGTCAGACGTTTGTAATATTCTAACAATAAGCTAATTAGCTCAATTGGAGCATTTCTAGCATGTTTGGTTGAAATTGGAAATTACATTTTTCAGTTTTGTCAGACAATTGCAATATTCTATCAATAAGCTAATTAGCTCAATTGGAGCATTTCTAGCATGTTTGGTTGAAATTGAAAATTTACATTTTTCAGTTTTGTCAGACGTTTGTAATATTCTCACAATAAGCTAATTAGCTCAATTGGAGCATTTCTAGCATGTTTGGTTGAAATTGGAAATTTACATTTTTTCAGTTTGGTCAGACGTTTGTAATATTCTCACAATAAGCTAATTAGCTCAATTGGAGCATTTCTAGCATGTTTAGTTGAAATTGGAAATTTACATTTTTCAGTTTTGTCAGACGTTTGTAATATTCTCACAATAAGCTAATTAGCTCAATTTGAGCATTTCTAGCATGTTTGGTTGAAATTGGAATTTTACATTTTTCACTTTTGTCGCACGTTTGTAATATTCTCACAATAAGCTAATTAGCTCAATTGGAGCATTTCTAGCATGTTTGGTTGAAATTGAAAGTTTACATTTTTCACTTTTGTCAGACAATTGCAATATTCTCACAATAAGCTAACTAGCTCAATTGGAGCATTTCTAGCATGTTTGGTTGAAATTGAAAATTTACATTTTTCAGTTTTGTCAGACGTTTGTAATATTCTCACATTAAGCTAATTAGCTCAATTGGAGCATTTCTAGCATGTTTAGTTGAAATTGGAAATTTACATTTTTCGCTTTTGTCAGACAATTGCAATATTCTCTCAATAAGCTAATTAGCTCAATTGGAGCATTTCTAGCATGTTTGGTTGAAATTGAAAATTTACATTTTTCAGTTTTGTCAGACGTTTGTAATATTCTCACAATAAGCTAATTAGCTCAATTGGAGCATTTCTAGCATGTTTGGTTGAAATTGGAAATTTACATTTTTTCAGTTTGGTCAGACGTTTGTAATATTCTCACAATAAGCTAATTAGCTCAATTGGAGCATTTCTAGCATGTTTAGTTGAAATTGGAAATTTACATTTTTCAGTTTTGTCAGACGTTTGTACACTTCTTACAGTAAGCTTATTTCCGCATTTGGAGCATTTCTAGCATGTTTGGTTGAAATTGGAAATTTACATTTTTCAGTTTTGTCAGACGTTTGTAATATTCTCAAAATAAGCTAATTAGCTCAATTGGAGCATTTCTAGCATGTTTGGTTGAAATTGGAAATTTGCATTTTTCACTTTTGTCAGACAATTGCAATATTCTTTCAATAAGCTAATTAGCTCAATTGGAGCATTTCTAGCATGTTTGGTTGAAATTGGAAATTTACATTTTTCAGTTTTGTCAGACGTTTGTAATATTCTCAAAATAAGCTGATTAGCTCAATTGGAACATTTCTAGCATGTTTGGTTGAAATTGGAAATTTACATTTTTCAGTTTTGTCAGACGTTTGTAATATTCTCACAATAAGCTAATTAGCTCAATTGGAGCATTTCTAGCATGTTTGGTTGAAATCAGAAATTTACATTTTTTTCTTTTGTCAGACGTTTGTAATATTCTCACAATAAGCTAATTAGCTCAATTGGAGCATTTCTAGCATGTTTGGTAGAAATTGGAAATTTACATTTTTCAGTTTTGTCAGACGTTTGTAATATTCTCACAATAAGCTAATTAGCTCAATTGGAGCATTTCTAGCATGTTTGGTTGAAATTGGAAATTTACATTTTTCACTTTTGTCAGACGTTTGTAATATTCTAACAATAAGCTAATTAGCTCAATTGGAGCATTTCTAGCATGTTTGGTTGAAATTGGAAATTACATTTTTCAGTTTTGTCAGACAATTGCAATATTCTATCAATAAGCTAATTAGCACAATTGGAGCATTTCTAGCATGTTTGGTTGAAATTGGAAATTTACATTTTTCACTTTTCTCAGACAATTGCAATATTTTCACAATAAGCTAATTAGCTCGATTGGAACATTTCTAGCATGTTTGGTTGAAATTGGAATTTTACATTTTTCACTTTTGTCAGACAATTGCAATATTCTCACAATAAGCTAATTAGCTCAATTGGAGCATTTCTAGCATGTTTGGTTGAAATTGGAAATTTACATTTTTCAGTTTTGTCAGACGTTTGTAATATTCTCACAATAAGCTAATTAGCTCAATTGGAGCATTTCTAGCATGTTTGGTTGAAATCAGAAATTTACATTTTTTACTTTTGTCAGACGTTTGTAATATTCTCACAATAAGCTAATTAGCTCAATTGGAGCATTTCTAGCATGTTTGGTTGAAATTGGAAATTTACATTTTTCAGTTTTGTCAGACGTTTGTAATATTCTCACAATAAGCTAATTAGCTCAATTGGAGCATTTCTAGCATGTTTGGTTGAAATTGGAAATTTACATTTTTCACTTTTGTCAGACGTTTGTAATATTCTAACAATAAGCTAATTAGCTCAATTGGAGCATTTCTAGCATGTTTGGTTGAAATTGGAAATTACATTTTTCAGTTTTGTCAGACAATTGCAATATTCTATCAACAAGCTAATTAGCTCAATTGGAATATTTCTAGCATGTTTGGTTGAAATTGGAAATTTCTATTTTTCAGTTTTGTCAGACGTTTGTAATATTCTCACAATAAGCTAATTAGCTCAATTGGAGCATTTGTAGCTTGTTTGGTTGAAATTGGAAATTTACAATTTTCAGTTTGGTCAGACGTTTGTAATATTCTCACAATAAGCTAATTAGCTCAATTGGAGCCTTTCTAGCATGTTTGGTTGAAATTGGAACTTTACATTTTTCACTTTTGTCAGAAAATTGCAATATTCTCACAATAAGCTAATTAGCTCAATTGGAGCATTTCTAGCATGTTTGGTTGAAATTGGAAATTTACATTTTTCACTTTTGTCAGACAATTGCAATATTCTCTCAATAAGCTAATTAGCTCAATTGGAGCATTTCTAGCATGTTTGGTTGAAATTGGAAATTTACATTTTTCAATTTTGTCAGACAATTGCAATATTCTCACAATAAACTAATTAGCTCAATTGGAGCATTTCTAGCATGTTTGGTTGAAATTGGAAATTTACATTTTTCAGTTTTGTCAGACGTTTGTAATATTCTCACAATAAGCTAATTAGCTCAATTGGAGCATTTCTAGCATGTTTGGTTGAAATTGGAAATTTACATTTTTCAGCTTTGTCAGACGTTTGTAATATTCTCACAATAAGCTAATTAGCTCAATTTGAGCATTTCTAGCATGTTTGGTTGAAATTGGAAATTTACATTTTTCAGTTTTGTCAGACGTTTGTAATATTCTCACAATAAGCTAATTAGCTCAATTGGAGCATTTCTAGCATGTTTGGTTGAAATCAGAAATTTACATTTTTTACTTTTGTCAGACGTTTGTAATATTCTCACAATAAGCTAATTAGCTCATTTGGAGCATTTCTAGCATGTTTGGTTGAAATTGGAAATTTACATTTTTCAGTTTTGTCAGACGTTTGTAATATTCTCACAATAAGCTAATTAGCTCAATTGGAGCATTTCTAGCATGTTTGGTTGAAATTGGAAATTTACATTTTTCACTTTTGTCAGACGTTTGTAATATTCTAACAATAAGCTAATTAGCTCAATTGGAGCATTTCTAGCATGTTTGGTTGAAATTGGAAATTACAATTTTCAGTTTTGTCAGACGTTTGTAATATTCTCACAATAAGCTAATTAGCTCAATTGGAGCATTTCTAGCATGTTTGGTTGAAATTGGAAATTTACATTTTTCAGTTTGGTCAGACGTTTGTAATATTCTCACAATAAGCTAATTAGCTCAATTGGAGCATTTCTAGCATGTTTAGTTGAAATTGGAAATTTACATTTTTCAGTTTTGTCAGACGTTTGTAATATTCTCACAATAAGCTAATTAGCTCAATTTGAGCATTTCTAGCATGTTTGGTTGAAATTGGAAATTACATTTTTCAGTTTTGTCAGACAATTGCAATATTCTATCAATAAGCTAATTAGCTCAATTGGAGCATTTCTAGCATGTTTGGTTGAAATTGAAAATTTACATTTTTCAGTTTTGTCAGACGTTTGTAATATTCTCACAATAAGCTAATTAGCTCAATTGGAGCATTTCTAGCATGTTTGGTTGAATTTGGAAATTTACATTTTTCAGTTTGGTCAGACGTTTGTAATATTCTCACAATAAGCTAATTAGCTCAATTGGAGCATTTCTAGCATGTTTAGTTGAAATTGGAAATTTACATTTTTCAGTTTTGTCAGACGTTTGTAATATTCTCACAATAAGCTAATTAGCTCAATTTGAGCATTTCTAGCATGTTTGGTTGAAATTGGAAATTTACATTTTTCACTTTTGTCAGACGTTTGTAATATTCTAACAATAAGCTAATTAGCTCAATTGGAGCATTTCTAGCATGTTTGGTTGAAATTGGAAATTACATTTTTCAGTTTTGTCAGACAATTGCAATATTCTATCAATAAGCTAATTAGCACAATTGGAGCATTTCTAGCATGTTTGGTTGAAATTGGAAATTTACATTTTTCACTTTTCTCAGACAATTGCAATATTTTCACAATAAGCTAATTAGCTCGATTGGAACATTTCTAGCATGTTTGGTTGAAATTGGAATTTTACATTTTTCACTTTTGTCAGACAATTGCAATATTCTCACAATAAGCTAATTAGCTCAATTGGAGCATTTCTAGCATGTTTGGTTGAAATTGGAAATTTACATTTTTCAGTTTTGTCAGACGTTTGTAATATTCTCACAATAAGCTAATTAGCTCAATTGGAGCATTTCTAGCATGTTTGGTTGAAATCAGAAATTTACATTTTTTACTTTTGTCAGACGTTTGTAATATTCTCACAATAAGCTAATTAGCTCAATTGGAGCATTTCTAGCATGTTTGGTTGAAATTGGAAATTTACATTTTTCAGTTTTGTCAGACGTTTGTAATATTCTCACAATAAGCTAATTAGCTCAATTGGAGCATTTCTAGCATGTTTGGTTGAAATTGGAAATTTACATTTTTCACTTTTGTCAGACGTTTGTAATATTCTAACAATAAGCTAATTAGCTCAATTGGAGCATTTCTAGCATGTTTGGTTGAAATTGGAAATTATATTTTTCAGTTTGGTCAGACAATTGCAATATTCTATCAACAAGCTAATTAGCTCAATTGGAATATTTCTAGCATGTTTGGTTGAAATTGGAAATTTCTATTTTTCAGTTTTGTCAGACGTTTGTAATATTCTCACAATAAGCTAATTAGCTCAATTGGAGCATTTGTAGCTTGTTTGGTTGAAATTGGAAATTTACAATTTTCAGTTTGGTCAGACGTTTGTAATATTCTCACAATAAGCTAATTAGCTCAATTGGAGCCTTTCTAGCATGTTTGGTTGAAATTGGAACTTTACATTTTTCACTTTTGTCAGAAAATTGCAATATTCTCACAATAAGCTAATTAGCT
Source organism: Watersipora subatra (assembly GCF_963576615.1). Lineage (NCBI taxonomy): Eukaryota > Metazoa > Bryozoa > Gymnolaemata > Cheilostomatida > Watersiporidae > Watersipora > Watersipora subatra. Next base: position 279,485 of record NW_027045358.1, on the reverse strand, counting down.
CAATTGGAGCATTTCTAGCATGTTTGGTTGAAATTGGAAATTTACATTTTTCACTTTTGTCAGACAATTGCAATATTCTCTCAATAAGCTAATTAGCTCAATTGGAGCATTTCTAGCATGTTTGGTTGAAATTGGAAATTTACATTTTTCAATTTTGTCAGACAATTGCAATATTCTCACAATAAACTAATTAGCTCAATTGGAGCATTTCTAGCATGTTTGGTTGAAATTGGAAATTTACATTTTTCAGTTTTGTCAGACGTTTGTAATATTCTCACAATAAGCTAATTAGCTCAATTGGAGCATTTCTAGCATGTTTGGTTGAAATTGGAAATTTACATTTTTCAGCTTTGTCAGACGTTTGTAATATTCTCACAATAAGCTAATTAGCTCAATTTGAGCATTTCTAGCATGTTTGGTTGAAATTGGAAATTTACATTTTTCAGTTTTGTCAGACGTTTGTAATATTCTCACAATAAGCTAATTAGCTCAATTGGAGCATTTCTAGCATGTTTGGTTGAAATCAGAAATTTACATTTTTTACTTTTGTCAGACGTTTGTAATATTCTCACAATAAGCTAATTAGCTCAATTGGAGCATTTCTAGCATGTTTGGTTGAAATTGGAAATTTACATTTTTCAGTTTTGTCAGACGTTTGTAATATTCTCACAATAAGCTAATTAGCTCAATTGGAGCATTTCTAGCATGTTTGGTTGAAATTGGAAATTTACATTTTTCAGTTTTGTCAGACGTTTGTAATATTCTAACAATAAGCTAATTAGCTCAATTGGAGCATTTCTAGCATGTTTGGTTGAAATTGGAAATTACATTTTTCAGTTTTGTCAGACGTTTGTAATATTCTCACAATAAGCTAATTAGCTCAATTGGAGCATTTCTAGCATGTTTGGTTGAAATTGGAAATTTACATTTTTCAGTTTGGTCAGACGTTTGTAATATTCTCACAATAAGCTAATTAGCTCAATTGGAGCATTTCTAGCATGTTTAGTTGAAATTGGAAATTTACATTTTTCAGTTTTGTCAGACGTTTGTAATATTCTCACAATAAGCTAATTAGCTCAATTTGAGCATTTCTAGCATGTTTGGTTGAAATTGGAAATTACATTTTTCAGTTTTGTCAGACAATTGCAATATTCTATCAATAAGCTAATTAGCTCAATTGGAGCATTTCTAGCATGTTTGGTTGAAATTGAAAATTTACATTTTTCAGTTTTGTCAGACGTTTGTAATATTCTCACAATAAGCTAATTAGCTCAATTGGAGCATTTCTAGCATGTTTGGTTGAAATTGGAAATTTACATTTTTCAGTTTGGTCAGACGTTTGTAATATTCTCACAATAAGCTAATTAGCTCAATTGGAGCATTTCTAGCATGTTTAGTTGAAATTGGAAATTTACATTTTTCAGTTTTGTCAGACGTTTGTAATATTCTCACAATAAGCTAATTAGCTCAATTTGAGCATTTCTAGCATGTTTGGTTGAAATTGGAATTTTACATTTTTCACTTTTGTCGCACGTTTGTAATATTCTCACAATAAGCTAATTAGCTCAATTGGAGCATTTCTAGCATGTTTGGTTGAAATTGAAAGTTTACATTTTTCACTTTTGTCAGACAATTGCAATATTCTCACAATAAGCTAACTAGCTCAATTGGAGCATTTCTAGCATGTTTGGTTGAAATTGAAAATTTACATTTTTCAGTTTTGTCAGACGTTTGTAATATTCTCACATTAAGCTAATTAGCTCAATTGGAGCATTTCTAGCATGTTTAGTTGAAATTGGAAATTTGCATTTTTCACTTTTGTCAGACAATTGCAATATTCTCTCAATAAGCTAATTAGCTCAATTGGAGCATTTCTAGCATGTTTGGTTGAAATTGGAAATTTACATTTTTCAGTTTTGTCAGACGTTTGTACACTTCTTACAGTAAGCTTATTTCCGCATTTGGAGCATTTCTAGCATGTTTGGTTGAAATTGGAAATTTACATTTTTCAGTTTTGTCAGACGTTTGTAATATTCTCAAAATAAGCTAATTAGCTCAATTGGAGCATTTCTAGCATGTTTGGTTGAAATTGGAAATTACATTTTTCAGTTTTGTCAGACGTTTGTAATATTCTCACAATAAGCTAATTAGCTCAATTGGAGCATTTCTAGCATGTTTGGTTGAAATTGGAAATTTACATTTTTCACTTTTGTCAGACAATTGCAATATTCTTTCAATAAGCTAATTAGCTCAATTGGAGCATTTCTAGCATGTTTGGTTGAAATTGGAAATTTGCATTTTTCACTTTTGACAGACAATTGCAATATTCTCTCAATAAGCTAATTAGCTCAATTGGAGCATTTCTAGCATGTTTGGTTGAAATTGGAAATTTACATTTTTCAGTTTTGTCAGACGTTTGTACACTCCTTACAGTAAGCTTATTTCCGCATTTGGAGCATTTCTAGCATGTTTGGTTGAAATTGGAAATTTACATTTTTCAGTTTTGTCAGACGTTTGTAATATTCTCAAAATAAGCTAATTAGCTCAATTGGAGCATTTCTAGCATGTTTGGTTGAAATTGGAAATTTACATTTTTCAGTTTTGTCAGACGTTTGTAATATTCTCAAAATAAGCTGATTAGCTCAATTGGAACATTTCTAGCATGTTTGGTTGAAATTGGAAATTTACATTTTTCAGTTTTGTCAGACGTTTGTAATATTCTCACAATAAGCTAATTAGCTCAATTGGAGCATTTCTAGCATGTTTGGTTGAAATCAGAAATTTACATTTTTTACTTTTGTCAGACGTTTGTAATATTCTCACAATAAGCTAATTAGCTCAATTGGAGCATTTCTAGCATGTTTGGTAGAAATTGGAAATTTACATTTTTCAGTTTTGTCAGACGTTTGTAATATTCTCACAATAAGCTAATTAGCTCAATTGGAGCATTTCTAGCATGTTTGGTTGAAATTGGAAATTTACATTTTTCACTTTTGTCAGACGTTTGTAATATTCTAACAATAAGCTAATTAGCTCAATTGGAGCATTTCTAGCATGTTTGGTTGAAATTGGAAATTACATTTTTCAGTTTTGTCAGACAATTGCAATATTCTATCAATAAGCTAATTAGCACAATTGGAGCATTTCTAGCATGTTTGGTTGAAATTGGAAATTTACATTTTTCACTTTTCTCAGACAATTGCAATATTTTCACAATAAGCTAATTAGCTCGATTGGAACATTTCTAGCATGTTTGGTTGAAATTGGAATTTTACATTTTTCACTTTTGTCAGACAATTGCAATATTCTCACAATAAGCTAATTAGCTCAATTGGAGCATTTCTAGCATGTTTGGTTGAAATTGGAAATTTACATTTTTCAGTTTTGTCAGACGTTTGTAATATTCTCACAATAAGCTAATTAGCTCAATTGGAGCATTTCTAGCATGTTTGGTTGAGATCAGAAATTTACATTTTTTACTTTTGTCAGACGTTTGTAATATTCTCACAATAAGCTAATTAGCTCAATTGGAGCATTTCTAGCATGTTTGGTTGAAATTGGAAATTTACATTTTTCAGTTTTGTCAGACGTTTGTAATATTCTCACAATAAGCTAATTAGCTCAATTGGAGCATTTCTAGCATGTTTGGTTGAAATTGGAAATTTACATTTTTCAATTTTTTCAGACAATTGCAATATTCTCACAATAAACTAATTAGCTCAATTGGAGCATTTCTAGCATGTTTGGTTGAAATTGGAAATTTACATTTTTCAGTTTTGTCAGACGTTTGTAATATTCTCACAATAAGCTAATTAGCTCAATTGGAGCATTTCTAGCATGTTTGGTTGAAATTGGAAATTTACATTTTTCAGCTTTGTCAGACGTTTGTAATATTCTCACAATAAGCTAATTAGCTCAATTTGAGCATTTCTAGCATGTTTGGTTGAAATTGGAAATTTACATTTTTCAGTTTTGTCAGACGTTTGTAATATTCTCACAATAAGCTAATTAGCTCAATTGGAGCATTTCTAGCATGTTTGGTTGAAATCAGAAATTTACATTTTTTACTTTTGTCAGACGTTTGTAATATTCTCACAATAAGCTAATTAGCTCAATTGGAGCATTTCTAGCATGTTTGGTTGAAATTGGAAATTTACATTTTTCAGTTTTGTCAGACGTTTGTAATATTCTCACAATAAGCTAATTAGCTCAATTGGAGCATTTCTAGCATGTTTGGTTGAAATTGGAAATTTACATTTTTCACTTTTGTCAGACGTTTGTAATATTCTAACAATAAGCTAATTAGCTCAATTGGAGCATTTCTAGCATGTTTGGTTGAAATTGGAAATTACATTTTTCAGTTTTGTCAGACGTTTGTAATATTCTCACAATAAGCTAATTAGCTCAATTGGAGCATTTCTAGCATGTTTGGTTGAAATTGGAAATTTACATTTTTCAGTTTGGTCAGACGTTTGTAATATTCTCACAATAAGCTAATTAGCTCAATTTGAGCATTTCTAGCATGTTTGGTTGAAATTGGAAATTACATTTTTCAGTTTTGTCAGACAATTGCAATATTCTATCAACAAGCTAATTAGCTCAATTGGAGCATTTCTAGCATGTTTGGTTGAAATTGGAAATTTCTAATTTTCAGTTTTGTCAGACGTTTGTAATATTCTCACAATAAGCTAATTAGCTCAATTGGAGCATTTGTAGCTTGTTTGGTTGAAATTGGAAATTTACAATTTTCAGTTTGGTCAGACGTTTGTAATATTCTCACAATAAGCTAATTAGCTCAATTGGAGCATTTTTAGCATGTTTGGTTGAAATTGGAAATTTACATTTTTCAGTTTTGTCGGACGTTTGTAATATTCTCACAATAAGCTAATTAGCTCAATTGGAGCATTTCTAGCATGTTTGGTTGAAAGTGAAAATTTACATTTTTCAGTTTTGTCAGAGGTTTGTAATATTCTCACAATAAGCTAACTAGCTCAATTGGAGCATTTCTAGCATGTTTGGTTGAAATTGAAATATTACATTTTTCAGTTTTGTCAGACGTTTGTAATATTCTCACAATAAGCTAATTAGCTCAATTGGAGCATTTCTAGCATGTTTAGTTGAAATTGGAAATTTGCATTTTTCACTTTTGTCAGACAATTGCAATATTCTCTCAATAAGCTAATTAGCTCAATTGGAGCATTTCTAGCATGTTTGGTTGAAATTGGAAATTTACATTTTTCACTTTTGTCAGACGTTTGTACACTTCTTACAGTAAGCTTATTTCCGCATTTGGAGCATTTCTAGCATGTTTGGTTGAAATTGGAAATTTACATTTTTCACTTTTGTCAGACGTTTGTAATATTCTCAAAATAAGCTAATTAGCTCAATTGGAGCATTTCTAGCATGTTTAGTTGAAATTGGAAATTTGCATTTTTCACTTTTGTCAGACAATTGCAATATTCTCTCAATAAGCTAATTAGCTCAATTGGAGCATTTCTAGCATGTTTGGTTGAAATTGGAAATTTACATTTTTCAATTTTGTCAGACAATTGCAGTATTCTCACAATAAACTAATTAGCTCAATTGGAGCATTTCTAGCATGTTTGGTTGAAATTGGAAATTTACATTTTTCAGTTTTGTCAGACGTTTGTAATATTCTCACAATAAGCTAATTAGCTCAATTGGAGCATTTCTAGCATGTTTGGTTGAAATTGGAAATTTACATTTTTCAGCTTTGTCAGACGTTTGTAATATTCTCACAATAAGCTAATTAGCTCAATTTGAGCATTTCTAGCATGTTTGGTTGAAATTGGAAATTTACATTTTTCAGTTTTGTCAGACGTTTGTAATATTCTCACAATAAGCTAATTAGCTCAATTGGAGCATTTCTAGCATGTTTGGTTGAAATCAGAAATTTACATTTTTTACTTTTGTCAGACGTTTGTAATATTCTCACAATAAGCTAATTAGCTCAATTGGAGCATTTCTAGCATGTTTGGTTGAAATTGGAAATTTACATTTTTCAGTTTTGTCAGACGTTTGTAATATTCTCACAATAAGCTAATTAGCTCAATTGGAGCATTTCTAGCATGTTTGGTTGAAATTGGAAATTTACATTTTTCACTTTTGTCAGACGTTTGTAATATTCTAACAATAAGCTAATTAGCTCAATTGGAGCATTTCTAGCATGTTTGGTTGAAATTGGAAATTACATTTTTCAGTTTTGTCAGACAATTGCAATATTCTATCAATAAGCTAATTAGCTCAATTGGAGCATTTCTAGCATGTTTGGTTGAAATTGAAAATTTACATTTTTCAGTTTTGTCAGACGTTTGTAATATTCTCACAATAAGCTAATTAGCTCAATTGGAGCATTTCTAGCATGTTTGCTTGAAATTGGAAATTTACATTTTTCAGTTTTGTCAGACGTTTGTAATATTCTCACAATAAGCTAATTAGCTCAATTGGAGCATTTCTAGCATGTTTAGTTGAAATTGGAAATTTACATTTTTCAGTTTTGTCAGACGTTTGTAATATTCTCACAATAAGCTAATTAGCTCAATTTGAGCATTTCTAGCATGTTTGGTTGAAATTGGAATTTTACATTTTTCACTTTTGTCGGACGTTTGTAATATTCTCACAATAAGCTAATTAGCTCAATTGGAGCATTTCTAGCATGTTTGGTTGAAATTGAAAGTTTACATTTTTCACTTTTGTCAGACAATTGCAATATTCTCACAATAAGCTAACTAGCTCATCTGGAGCATTTCTAGCATGTTTGGTTGAAATTGAAAATTTACATTTTTCAGTTTTGTCAGACGTTTGTAATATTCTCACAATAAGCTAATTAGCTCAATTGGAGCATTTCTAGCTTGTTTGGTTGAAATCAGAATTTTACATTTTTTACTTTTGTCAGACGTTTGTAATATTCTCACAATAAGCTAATTAGCTCAATTGGAGCATTTCTAGCATGTTTGGTTGAAATTGGAAATTTACATTTTTCACTTTTGTCAGACGTTTGTAATATTCTAACAATAAGCTAATTAGCTCAATTGGAGCATTTCTAGCATGTTTGGTTGAAATTGGAAATTACATTTTTCAGTTTTGTCAGACAATTGCAATATTCTATCAACAAGCTAATTAGCTCAATTGGAGCATTTCTAGCATGTTTGGTTGAAATTGGAAATTTCTATTTTTCAGTTTTGTCAGACGTTTGTAATATTCTCACAATAAGCTAATTAGCTCAATTGGAGCATTTGTAGCTTGTTTGGTTGAAATTGGAAATTTACAATTTTCAGTTTGGTCAGACGTTTGTAATATTCTCACAATAAGCTAATTAGCTCAATTGGAGCATTTTTAGCATGTTTGGTTGAAATTGGAAATTTACATTTTTCAGTTTTGTCGGACGTTTGTAATATTCTCACAATAAGCTAATTAGCTCAATTGGAGCATTTCTAGCATGTTTGGTTGAAAGTGAAAATTTACATTTTTCAGTTTTGTCAGAGGTTTGTAATATTCTCACAATAAGCTTACTAGCTCAATTGGAGCATTTCTAGCATGTTTGGTTGAAATTGAAATATTACATTTTTCAGTTTTGTCAGACGTTTGTACACTTCTTACAGTAAGCTTATTTCCGCATTTGGAGCATTTCTAGCATGTTTGGTTGAAATTGGAAGTTTACATTTTTCACTTTTGTCAGACGTTTGTAATATTCTCAAAATAAGCTAATTAGCTCAATTGGAGCATTTCTAGCATGTTTAGTTGAAATTGGAATTTTGCATTTTTCACTTTTGTCAGACAATTGCAATATTCTCTCAATAAGCTAATTAGCTCAATTGGAGCATTTCTAGCATGTTTGGTTGAAATTGGAAATTTACATTTTTCAATTTTGTCAGACAATTGCAATATTCTCACAATAAACTAATTAGCTCAATTGGAGCATTTCTAGCATGTTTGGTTGAAATTGGAAATTTACATTTTTCAGTTTTGTCAGACGTTTGTAATATTCTCACAATAAGCTAATTAGCTCAATTGGAGCATTTCTAGCATGTTTGGTTGAAATTGGAAATTTACATTTTTCAGCTTTGTCAAACGTTTGTAATATTCTCACAATAAGCTAATTAGCTCAATTTGAGCATTTCTAGCATGTTTGGTTGAAATTGGAAATTTACATTTTTCAGTTTTGTCAGACGTTTGTAATATTCTCACAATAAGCTAATTAGCTCAATTGGAGCATTTCTAGCATGTTTGGTTGAAATCAGAAATTTACATTTTTTACTTTTGTCAGACGTTTGTAATATTCTCACAATAAGCTAATTAGCTCAATTGGAGCATTTCTAGCATGTTTGGTTGAAATTGGAAATTTACATTTTTCAGTTTTGTCAGACGTTTGTAATATTCTCACAATAAGCTAATTAGCTCAATTGGAGCATTTCTAGCATGTTTGGTTGAAATTGGAAATTTACATTTTTCACTTTTGTCAGACGTTTGTAATATTCTAACAATAAGCTAATTAGCTCAATTGGAGCATTTCTAGCATGTTTGGTTGAAATTGGAAATTACATTTTTCAGTTTTGTCAGACAATTGCAATATTCTATCAATAAGCTAATTAGCTCAATTGGAGCATTTCTAGCATGTTTGGTTGAAATTGAAAATTTACATTTTTCAGTTTTGTCAGACGTTTGTAATATTCTCACAATAAGCTAATTAGCTCAATTGGAGCATTTCTAGCATGTTTGGTTGAAATTGGAAATTTACATTTTTCAGTTTGGTCAGACGTTTGTGATATTCTCACAATAAGCTAATTAGCTCAATTGGAGCATTTCTAGCATGTTTAGTTGAAATTGGAAATTTACATTTTTCAGTTTTGTCAGACGTTTGTAATATTCTCACAATAAGCTAATTAGCTCAATTTGAGCATTTCTAGCATGTTTGGTTGAAATTGGAATTTTACATTTTTCACTTTTGTCGGACGTTTGTAATATTCTCACAATAAGCTAATTAGCTCAATTGGAGCATTTCTAGCATGTTTGGTTGAAATTGAAAGTTTACATTTTTCACTTTTGTCAGACAATTGCAATATTCTCACAATAAGCTAACTAGCTCATCTGGAGCATTTCTAGCATGTTTGGTTGAAATTGAAAATTTACATTTTTCAGTTTTATCAGACGTTTGTAATATTCTCACAATAAGCTAATTAGCTCAATTGGAGCATTTCTAGCATGTTTGGTTGAAATCAGAATTTTACATTTTTTACTTTTGTCAGACGTTTGTAATATTCTCACAATAAGCTAATTAGCTCAATTGGAGCATTTCTAGCATGTTTGGTTGAAATTGGAAATTTACATTTTTCAGTTTTGTCAGACGTTTGTAATATTCTCACAATAAGCTAATTAGCTCAATTGGAGCATTTCTAGCATGTTTGGTTGAAATTGGAAATTTACATTTTTCACTTTTGTCAGACGTTTGTAATATTCTAACAATAAGCTAATTAGCTCAATTGGAGCATTTCTAGCATGTTTGGTTGAAATTGGAAATTACATTTTTCAGTTTTGTCAGACAATTGCAATATTCTATCAACAAGCTAATTAGCTCAATTGGAGCATTTCTAGCATGTTTGGTTGAAATTGGAAATTTCTATTTTTCAGTTTTGTCAGACGTTTGTAATATTCTCACAATAAGCTAATTAGCTCAATTGGAGCATTTGTAGCTTGTTTGGTTGAAATTGGAAATTTACAATTTTCAGTTTGGTCAGACGTTTGTAATATTCTCACAATAAGCTAATTAGCTCAATTGGAGCATTTTTAGCATGTTTGGTTGAAATTGGAAATTTACATTTTTCAGTTTTGTCGGACGTTTGTAATATTCTCACAATAAGCTAATTAGCTCAATTGGAGCATTTCTAGCATGTTTGGTTGAAAGTGAAAATTTACATTTTTCAGTTTTGTCAGAGGTTTGTAATATTCTCACAATAAGCTAACTAGCTCAATTGGAGCATTTCTAGCATGTTTGGTTGAAATTGAAATATTACATTTTTCAGTTTTGTCAGACGTTTGTACACTTCTTACAGTAAGCTTATTTCCGCATTTGGAGCATTTCTAGCATGTTTGGTTGAAATTGGAAGTTTACATTTTTCACTTTTGTCAGACGTTTGTAATATTCTCAAAATAAGCTAATTAGCTCAATTGGAGCATTTCTAGCATGTTTAGTTGAAATTGGAAATTTGCATTTTTCACTTTTGTCAGACAATTGCAATATTCTCTCAATAAGCTAATTAGCTTAATTGGAGCATTTCTAGCATGTTTGGTTGAAATTGGAAATTTACATTTTTCAATTTTGTCAGACAATTGCAATATTCTCACAATAAACTAATTAGCTCAATTGGAGCATTTCTAGCATGTTTGGTTGAAATTGGAAATTTACATTTTTCAGTTTTGTCAGACGTTTGTAATATTCTCACAATAAGCTAATTAGCTCAATTGGAGCATTTCTAGCATGTTTGGTTGAAATTGGAAATTTACATTTTTCAGCTTTGTCAGACGTTTGTAATATTCTCACAATAAGCTAATTAGCTCAATTTGAGCATTTCTAGCATGTTTGGTTGAAATTGGAAATTTACATTTTTCAGTTTTGTCAGACGTTTGTAATATTCTCACAATAAGCTAATTAGCTCAATTGGAGCATTTCTAGCATGTTTGGTTGAAATTGGAAATTTACATTTTTCACTTTTGTCAGACGTTTGTAATATTCTAACAATAAGCTAATTAGCTCAATTGGAGCATTTCTAGCATGTTTGGTTGAAATTGGAAATTTACATTTTTCACTTTTGTCAGACAATTGCAATATTCTCACAATAAGCTAATTAGCTCAATTGGAACATTTCTAGCATGTTTGGTTGAAATTGGAAATTTACATTTTTCAGTTTTGTCAGACGTTTGTAATATTCTCACAACAAGCTAATTAGCTCAATTGGAGCATTTCTAGCATGTTTGGTTGAAATCAGAAATTTACATTTTTTACTTTTGTCAGACGTTTGTAATATTCTCACAATAAGCTAATTAGCTCAATTGGAGCATTTCTAGCATGTTTGGTTGAAATTGGAAATTTACATTTTTCACTTTTGTCAGACAATTGCAATATTCTCACAATAAGCTAATTAGCTCAATTGGAGCATTTCTAGCATGTTTGGTTGAAATTGAAAATTTACATTTTTCAGTTTTGTCAGACGTTTGTAATATTCTCACAATAAGCTAATTAGCTCAATTGGAGCATTTCTAGCATGTTTGCTTGAAATTGGAAATTTACATTTTTCAGTTTTGTCAGACGTTTGTAATATTCTCACAATAAGCTAATTAGCTCAATTGGAGCATTTCTAGCATGTTTAGTTGAAATTGGAAATTTACATTTTTCAGGTTTGTCAGACGTTTGTAATATTCTCACAATAAGCTAATTAGCTCAATTTGAGCATTTCTAGCATGTTTGGTTGAAATTGGAATTTTACATTTTTCACTTTTGTCGGACGTTTGTAATATTCTCACAATAAGCTAATTAGCTCAATTGGAGCATTTCTAGCATGTTTGGTTGAAATTGAAAGTTTACATTTTTCACTTTTGTCAGACAATTGCAATATTCTCACAATAAGCTAACTAGCTCATCTGGAGCATTTCTAGCATGTTTGGTTGAAATTGAAAATTTACATTTTTCAGTTTTGTCAGACGTTTGTAATATTCTCACAATAAGCTAATTAGCTCAATTGGAGCATTTCTAGCTTGTTTGGTTGAAATCAGAATTTTACATTTTTTACTTTTGTCAGACGTTTGTAATATTCTCACAATAAGCTAATTAGCTCAATTGGAGCATTTCTAGCATGTTTGGTTGAAATTGGAAATTTACATTTTTCACTTTTGTCAGACGTTTGTAATATTCTAACAATAAGCTAATTAGCTCAATTGGAGCATTTCTAGCATGTTTGGTTGAAATTGGAAATTACATTTTTCAGTTTTGTCAGACAATTGCAATATTCTATCAACAAGCTAATTAGCTCAATTGGAGCATTTCTAGCATGTTTGGTTGAAATTGGAAATTTCTATTTTTCAGTTTTGTCAGACGTTTGTAATATTCTCACAATAAGCTAATTAGCTCAATTGGAGCATTTGTAGCTTGTTTGGTTGAAATTGGAAATTTACAATTTTCAGTTTGGTCAGACGTTTGTAATATTCTCACAATAAGCTAATTAGCTCAATTGGAGCATTTTTAGCATGTTTGGTTGAAATTGGAAATTTACATTTTTCAGTTTTGTCGGACGTTTGTAATATTCTCACAATAAGCTAATTAGCTCAATTGGAGCATTTCTAGCATGTTTGGTTGAAAGTGAAAATTTACATTTTTCAGTTTTGTCAGAGGTTTGTAATATTCTCACAATAAGCTTACTAGCTCAATTGGAGCATTTCTAGCATGTTTGGTTGAAATTGAAATATTACATTTTTCAGTTTTGTCAGACGTTTGTACACTTCTTACAGTAAGCTTATTTCCGCATTTGGAGCATTTCTAGCATGTTTGGTTGAAATTGGAAGTTTACATTTTTCACTTTTGTCAGACGTTTGTAATATTCTCAAAATAAGCTAATTAGCTCAATTGGAGCATTTCTAGCATGTTTAGTTGAAATTGGAATTTTGCATTTTTCACTTTTGTCAGACAATTGCAATATTCTCTCAATAAGCTAATTAGCTCAATTGGAGCATTTCTAGCATGTTTGGTTGAAATTGGAAATTTACATTTTTCAATTTTGTCAGACAATTGCAATATTCTCACAATAAACTAATTAGCTCAATTGGAGCATTTCTAGCATGTTTGGTTGAAATTGGAAATTTACATTTTTCAGTTTTGTCAGACGTTTGTAATATTCTCACAATAAGCTAATTAGCTCAATTGGAGCATTTCTAGCATGTTTGGTTGAAATTGGAAATTTACATTTTTCAGCTTTGTCAAACGTTTGTAATATTCTCACAATAAGCTAATTAGCTCAATTTGAGCATTTCTAGCATGTTTGGTTGAAATTGGAAATTTACATTTTTCAGTTTTGTCAGACGTTTGTAATATTCTCACAATAAGCTAATTAGCTCAATTGGAGCATTTCTAGCATGTTTGGTTGAAATCAGAAATTTACATTTTTTACTTTTGTCAGACGTTTGTAATATTCTCACAATAAGCTAATTAGCTCAATTGGAGCATTTCTAGCATGTTTGGTTGAAATTGGAAATTTACATTTTTCAGTTTTGTCAGACGTTTGTAATATTCTCACAATAAGCTAATTAGCTCAATTGGAGCATTTCTAGCATGTTTGGTTGAAATTGGAAATTTACATTTTTCACTTTTGTCAGACGTTTGTAATATTCTAACAATAAGCTAATTAGCTCAATTGGAGCATTTCTAGCATGTTTGGTTGAAATTGGAAATTACATTTTTCAGTTTTGTCAGACAATTGCAATATTCTATCAATAAGCTAATTAGCTCAATTGGAGCATTTCTAGCATGTTTGGTTGAAATTGAAAATTTACATTTTTCAGTTTTGTCAGACGTTTGTAATATTCTCACAATAAGCTAATTAGCTCAATTGGAGCATTTCTAGCATGTTTGGTTGAAATTGGAAATTTACATTTTTCAGTTTGGTCAGACGTTTGTGATATTCTCACAATAAGCTAATTAGCTCAATTGGAGCATTTCTAGCATGTTTAGTTGAAATTGGAAATTTACATTTTTCAGTTTTGTCAGACGTTTGTAATATTCTCACAATAAGCTAATTAGCTCAATTTGAGCATTTCTAGCATGTTTGGTTGAAATTGGAATTTTACATTTTTCACTTTTGTCGGACGTTTGTAATATTCTCACAATAAGCTAATTAGCTCAATTGGAGCATTTCTAGCATGTTTGGTTGAAATTGAAAGTTTACATTTTTCACTTTTGTCAGACAATTGCAATATTCTCACAATAAGCTAACTAGCTCATCTGGAGCATTTCTAGCATGTTTGGTTGAAATTGAAAATTTACATTTTTCAGTTTTATCAGACGTTTGTAATATTCTCACAATAAGCTAATTAGCTCAATTGGAGCATTTCTAGCATGTTTGGTTGAAATCAGAATTTTACATTTTTTACTTTTGTCAGACGTTTGTAATATTCTCACAATAAGCTAATTAGCTCAATTGGAGCATTTCTAGCATGTTTGGTTGAAATTGGAAATTTACATTTTTCAGTTTTGTCAGACGTTTGTAATATTCTCACAATAAGCTAATTAGCTCAATTGGAGCATTTCTAGCATGTTTGGTTGAAATTGGAAATTTACATTTTTCACTTTTGTCAGACGTTTGTAATATTCTAACAATAAGCTAATTAGCTCAATTGGAGCATTTCTAGCATGTTTGGTTGAAATTGGAAATTACATTTTTCAGTTTTGTCAGACAATTGCAATATTCTATCAACAAGCTAATTAGCTCAATTGGAGCATTTCTAGCATGTTTGGTTGAAATTGGAAATTTCTATTTTTCAGTTTTGTCAGACGTTTGTAATATTCTCACAATAAGCTAATTAGCTCAATTGGAGCATTTGTAGCTTGTTTGGTTGAAATTGGAAATTTACAATTTTCAGTTTGGTCAGACGTTTGTAATATTCTCACAATAAGCTAATTAGCTCAATTGGAGCATTTTTAGCATGTTTGGTTGAAATTGGAAATTTACATTTTTCAGTTTTGTCGGACGTTTGTAATATTCTCACAATAAGCTAATTAGCTCAATTGGAGCATTTCTAGCATGTTTGGTTGAAAGTGAAAATTTACATTTTTCAGTTTTGTCAGAGGTTTGTAATATTCTCACAATAAGCTAACTAGCTCAATTGGAGCATTTCTAGCATGTTTGGTTGAAATTGAAATATTACATTTTTCAGTTTTGTCAGACGTTTGTACACTTCTTACAGTAAGCTTATTTCCGCATTTGGAGCATTTCTAGCATGTTTGGTTGAAATTGGAAGTTTACATTTTTCACTTTTGTCAGACGTTTGTAATATTCTCAAAATAAGCTAATTAGCTCAATTGGAGCATTTCTAGCATGTTTAGTTGAAATTGGAAATTTGCATTTTTCACTTTTGTCAGACAATTGCAATATTCTCTCAATAAGCTAATTAGCTTAATTGGAGCATTTCTAGCATGTTTGGTTGAAATTGGAAATTTACATTTTTCAATTTTGTCAGACAATTGCAATATTCTCACAATAAACTAATTAGCTCAATTGGAGCATTTCTAGCATGTTTGGTTGAAATTGGAAATTTACATTTTTCAGTTTTGTCAGACGTTTGTAATATTCTCACAATAAGCTAATTAGCTCAATTGGAGCATTTCTAGCATGTTTGGTTGAAATTGGAAATTTACATTTTTCAGCTTTGTCAGACGTTTGTAATATTCTCACAATAAGCTAATTAGCTCAATTTGAGCATTTCTAGCATGTTTGGTTGAAATTGGAAATTTACATTTTTCAGTTTTGTCAGACGTTTGTAATATTCTCACAATAAGCTAATTAGCTCAATTGGAGCATTTCTAGCATGTTTGGTTGAAATTGGAAATTTACATTTTTCACTTTTGTCAGACGTTTGTAATATTCTAACAATAAGCTAATTAGCTCAATTGGAGCATTTCTAGCATGTTTGGTTGAAATTGGAAATTTACATTTTTCACTTTTGTCAGACAATTGCAATATTCTCACAATAAGCTAATTAGCTCAATTGGAACATTTCTAGCATGTTTGGTTGAAATTGGAAATTTACATTTTTCAGTTTTGTCAGACGTTTGTAATATTCTCACAACAAGCTAATTAGCTCAATTGGAGCATTTCTAGCATGTTTGGTTGAAATCAGAAATTTACATTTTTTACTTTTGTCAGACGTTTGTAATATTCTCACAATAAGCTAATTAGCTCAATTGGAGCATTTCTAGCATGTTTGGTTGAAATTGGAAATTTACATTTTTCACTTTTGTCAGACAATTGCAATATTCTCACAATAAGCTAATTAGCTCAATTGGAGCATTTCTAGCATGTTTGGTTGAAATTGGAAATTTACATTTTTCAGCTCTGTCAGACGTTTGTAAAATTCTTACAGTAGGCTTATTTGCGCAATTTGAGCATTTCTAGCATGTTTGGTTGAAATTGGAAATTTACATTTTTCACTTTTGTCAGACAATTGCAATATTCTCACAATAAGCTAATTAGCTCAATTGGAACATTTCTAGCATGTTTGGTTGAAATTGGAAATTTACATTTTTCAGTTTTGTCAGACGTTTGTAATATTCTCACAACAAGCTAATTAGCTCAATTGGAGCATTTCTAGCATGTTTGGTTGAAATCAGAAATTTACATTTTTTACTTTTGTCAGACGTTTGTAATATTCTCACAATAAGCTAATTAGCTCAATTGGAGCATTTCTAGCATGTTTGGTTGAAATTGGAAATTTACATTTTTCACTTTTGTCAGACAATTGCAATATTCTCACAATAAGCTAATTAGCTCAATTGGAGCATTTCTAGCATGTTTGGTTGAAATTGGAAATTTACATTTTTCACTTTTGTCAGACAATTGCAATATTCTCACAATAAGCTAATTAGCTCAATTGGAGCATTTCTAGCATGTTTGGTTGAAATTGGAAATTTACATTTTCAGCTTTGTCAGACGTTTGTAATATTCTCACAATAAGCTAATTAGCTCAATTGGAGCCTTTCTAGGATGTTTGGTTGAAATTGGAACTTTACATTTTTCACTTTTGTCAGGCAATTGCAATATTCTCACAATAAGCTAATTAGCTCAATTGGAGCATTTCTAGCATGTTTGGTTGAAATTGGAAACTTACATTTTTCACTTTTGTCAGACAATTGCAATATTCTCACAATAAGCTAATTAGCTCAATTGGAGCATTTCTAGCATGTTTAGTTGAAATTGGAAATTTACATTTTTCAGTTTTGTCAGACGTTTGTAATATTCTCACAATAAGCTAATTAGCTCAATTGGAGCATTTCTAGCAAGTTTGGTTGAAATTGGAAATTTACATTTTTCAGTTTTGTCAGACGTTTGTAATATTCTCACAATAAGCTAATTAGCTCAATTGGAGCATTTCTAGCATGTTTGGTTGAAATTGGAAATTTACATTTTTCAGCTTTGTCAGACGTTTGTAATATTCTCACAATAAGCTAATTAGCTCAATTGGAGCATTTCTAGCATGTTTGGCTGAAATTGGAAATTTACATTTTTTACTTTTGTCAGACAATTGCAATATTCTCACAATAAGCTAATTAGCTCAATTGGAGCATTTCTAGCATGTTTGGTTGAAATTGGAAATTTACATTTTTCACTTTTGTCAGACAATTGCAATATTCTCACAATAAGCTAATTAGCTCAATTGGAGCATTTCTAGCATGTTTAGTTGAAATTGGAAATTTACATTTTTCAGTTTTGTCATACGTTTGTAATATTCTCACAATAAGCTAACTAGCTCAATTGGAGCATTTCTAGCATGTTTGGTTGAAATTGGAAATTTACATTTTTCAGTTTTGTCAGACGTTTGTAATATTCTCACGATAAGCTAATTAGCTCAATTGGAGCATTTCTAGCATGTTTGGTTGAAATTGGAAATTTACATTTTTCAGTTTTGTCAGACGTTTGTAATATTCTCACAATAAGCTAATTAGCTCAATTGGAGCATTTCTAGCATGTTTGGTTGAAATTGGAAATTTACATTTTTCACTTTTGTCAAACAATTGCAATATTCTCACAATAAGCTAATTAGCTCAATTGGAGCATTTCTAGCATGCTTGGTTGAAATTGAAAATTTAAATTTTCAGTTTAGTCAGACGTTAGTAAAATTCTTACAGTAGGCTTATTTGCGCAATTGGAGCATTTCTAGCATGTTTGATTGAAATTGGAATTTTAAATTTTTCACTTTTGTCAGACGTTTGTAATATTCTCACAATAAGCTAATTAGCTCAATTGGAGCATTTCTAGCATGTTTGGTTGAAATTGGAAATTTACATTTTTCAGTTTTGTCAGACGTTTGTAATATTCTCACAATAAGCTAATTAGCTCAATTGGAGCATTTCTAGCATGTTTGGTTGAAATTGGAAATTTACATTTTTCACTTTTGTCAGACAATTGCAATATTCTCACAATAAGCTACATAGCTCAATTGGCGCCTTTCTAGCATGTTTGGTTGAAATTGGAAAGTTCTATTTTTCAGTTTTGTCAGACGTTTGTAATATTCTCACAATAAGCTAATTAGCTCAATTGGAGCATTTCTAGCATGTTTGGTTGAAATCAGAAATTTACATTTTTTACTTTTGTCAGACGTTTGTAATATTCTCACAATAAGCTAATTAGCTCAATTGGAGCATTTCTAGCATGTTTGGTTGAAATTGGAAATTTACATTTTTCGCTTTTGTCAGACAATTGCAATATTCTCACAATAAGCTAATTAGCTCAATTGGAGCATTTCTAGCATGTTTGGTTGAAATTGGCAATTTGCATTTTTCAGTTTTGTCAGACGTTTGTAATATTCTCACAATAAGCTAATTAGCTCAATTGGAGCATCTCTAGCATGTTTGGTTGAAATTGGAAATTTACATTTTTCACTTTTGTCAGACGTTTGTAATATTCTCACAATAAGCTAATTAGCTCAATTGGAGCATTTCTAGCATGTTTGGTTGAAATTGGAAATTTACATTTTTCGCTTTTGTCATACAATTGCAATATTCTCACAATAAGCTAATTAGCTCAATTGGAGCATTTCTAGCATGTTTGGTTGAAATTGGAAATTTACATTTTTCACTTTTGTCAAACAATTGCAATATTCTCACAATAAGCTAATTAGCTCAATTGGAGCATTTCTAGCATGTTTGGTTGAAATTGAAAATTTAAATTTTCAGTTTTGTCAGACGCTTGTAAAATTCTTACAGTAGGCTTATTTGCGCAATTGGAGCATTTCTAGCATGTTTGGTTGAAATTGGAAATTTACATTTTTCAGTTTGGTCAGACGTTTGTAATATTCTCACAATAAGCTAATTAGCTCAATTGGAGCATTTCTAGCATGTTTAGTTGAAATTGGAAATTTACATTTTTCAGTTTTGTCAGACGTTTGTAATATTCTCACAATAAGCTAATTAGCTCAATTTGAGCATTTCTAGCATGTTTGGTTGAAATTTGAATTTTACATTTTTCACTTTTGTCGGACGTTTGTAATATTCTCACAATAAGCTAACTAGCTCAATTGGAGCATTTCTAGCATGTTTGGTTGAAATTGAAAATTTACATTTTTCAGTTTTGTCAGACGTTTGTAATATTCTCACAATAAGCTAATTAGCTCAATTGGAGCATTTCTAGCATGTTTAGTTGAAATTGGAAATTTGCATTTTTCACTTTTGTCAGACAATTGAAATATTCTCTCAATAAGCTAATTAGCTCAATTGGAGCATTTCTAGCATGTTTGGTTGAAATTGGAAATTTACATTTTTCAGTTTTGTCAGACGTTTGTACACTTCTTACAGTAAGCTTGTTTCCGCATTTGGAGCATTTCTAGCATGTTTGGTTGAAATTGGAAATTTACATTTTTCAGTTTTGTCAGACGTTTGTAATATTCTCAAAATAAGCTAATTAGCTCAATTGGAGCATTTCTAGCATGTTTGGTTGAAATTGGAAATTTGCATTTTTCACTTCTGTCAGACAATTGCAATATTCTCTCAATAAGCTAATTAGCTCAATTGGAGCATTTCTAGCATGTTTGGTTGAAATTGGAAATTTACATTTTTCAGCTCTGTCAGACGTTTGTAAAATTCTTACAGTAGGCTTATTTGCGCAATTTGAGCATTTCTAGCATGTTTGGTTGAAATTGGAAATTTACATTTTTCACTTTTGTCAGACAATTGCAATATTCTCACAATAAGCTAATTAGCTCAATTGGAACATTTCTAGCATGTTTGGTTGAAATTGGAAATTTACATTTTTCAGTTTTGTCAGACGTTTGTAATATTCTCACAACAAGCTAATTAGCTCAATTGGAGCATTTCTAGCATGTTTGGTTGAAATCAGAATTTTACATTTTTTACTTTTGTCAGACGTTTGTAATATTCTCACAATAAGCTAATTAGCTCAATTGGAGCATTTCTAGCATGTTTGGTTGAAATTGGAAATTTACATTTTTCACTTTTGTCAGACAATTGCAATATTCTCACAATAAGCTAATTAGCTCAATTGGAGCATTTCTAGCATGTTTGGTTGAAATTGGAAATTTACATTTTTCACTTTTGTCAGACAATTGCAATATTCTCACAATAAGCTAATTAGCTCAATTGGAGCATTTCTAGCATGTTTGGTTGAAATTGGAAATTTACATTTTCAGCTTTGTCAGACGTTTGTAATATTCTCACAATAAGCTAATTAGCTCAATTGGAGCCTTTCTAGGATGTTTGGTTGAAATTGGAACTTTACATTTTTCACTTTTGTCAGGCAATTGCAATATTCTCACAATAAGCTAATTAGCTCAATTGGAGCATTTCTAGCATGTTTGGTTGAAATTGGAAACTTACATTTTTCACTTTTGTCAGACAATTGCAATATTCTCACAATAAGCTAATTAGCTCAATTGGAGCATTTCTAGCATGTTTAGTTGAAATTGGAAATTTACATTTTTCAGTTTTGTCAGACGTTTGTAATATTCTCACAATAAGCTAATTAGCTCAATTGGAGCATTTCTAGCAAGTTTGGTTGAAATTGGAAATTTACATTTTTCAGTTTTGTCAGACGTTTGTAATATTCTCACAATAAGCTAATTAGCTCAATTGGAGCATTTCTAGCATGTTTGGTTGAAATTGGAAATTTACATTTTTCAGCTTTGTCAGACGTTTGTAATATTCTCACAATAAGCTAATTAGCTCAATTGGAGCATTTCTAGCATGTTTGGCTGAAATTGGAAATTTACATTTTTTACTTTTGTCAGACAATTGCAATATTCTCACAATAAGCTAATTAGCTCAATTGGAGCATTTCTAGCATGTTTGGTTGAAATTGGAAATTTACATTTTTCACTTTTGTCAGACAATTGCAATATTCTCACAATAAGCTAATTAGCTCAATTGGAGCATTTCTAGCATGTTTAGTTGAAATTGGAAATTTACATTTTTCAGTTTTGTCATACGTTTGTAATATTCTCACAATAAGCTAACTAGCTCAATTGGAGCATTTCTAGCATGTTTGGTTGAAATTGAAAATTTACATTTTTCAGTTTTGTCAGACGTTTGTAATATTCTCACGATAAGCTAATTAGCTCAATTGGAGCATTTCTAGCATGTTTGGTTGAAATTGGAAATTTACATTTTTCAGTTTTGTCAGACGTTTGTAATATTCTCACAATAAGCTAATTAGCTCAATTGGAGCATTTCTAGCATGTTTGGTTGAAATTGGAAATTTACATTTTTCACTTTTGTCAAACAATTGCAATATTCTCACAATAAGCTAATTAGCTCAATTGGAGCATTTCTAGCATGTTTGGTTGAAATTGAAAATTTAAATTTTCAGTTTAGTCAGACGTTAGTAAAATTCTTACAGTAGGCTTATTTGCGCAATTGGAGCATTTCTAGCATGTTTGATTGAAATTGGAATTTTAAATTTTTCACTTTTGTCAGACGTTTGTAATATTCTCACAATAAGCTAATTAGCTCAATTGGAGCATTTCTAGCATGTTTGGTTGAAATTGGAAATTTACATTTTTCAGTTTTGTCAGACGTTTGTAATATTCTCACAATAAGCTAATTAGCTCAATTGGAGCATTTCTAGCATGTTTGGTTGAAATTGGAAATTTACATTTTTCACTTTTGTCAGACAATTGCAATATTCTCACAATAAGCTACATAGCTCAATTGGAGCCTTTCTAGCATGTTTGGTTGAAATTGGAAAGTTCTATTTTTCAGTTTTGTCAGACGTTTGTAATATTCTCACAATAAGCTAATTAGCTCAATTGGAGCATTTCTAGCATGTTTGGTTGAAATCAGAAATTTACATTTTTTACTTTTGTCAGACGTTTGTAATATTCTCACAATAAGCTAATTAGCTCAATTGGAGCATTTCTAGCATGTTTGGTTGAAATTGGAAATTTACATTTTTTGCTTTTGTCAGACAATTGCAATATTCTCACAATAAGCTAATTAGCTCAATTGGAGCATTTCTAGCATGTTTGGTTGAAATTGGCAATTTGCATTTTTCAGTTTTGTCAGACGTTTGTAATATTCTCACAATAAGCTAATTAGCTCAATTGGAGCATCTCTAGCATGTTTGGTTGAAATTGGAAATTTACATTTTTCACTTTTGTCAGACGTTTGTAATATTCTCACAATAAGCTAATTAGCTCAATTGGAGCATTTCTAGCATGTTTGGTTGAAATTGGAAATTTACATTTTTCGCTTTTGTCATACAATTGCAATATTCTCACAATAAGCTAATTAGCTCAATTGGAGCATTTCTAGCATGTTTGGTTGAAATTGGAAATTTACATTTTTCACTTTTGTCAAACAATTGCAATATTCTCACAATAAGCTAATTAGCTCAATTGGAGCATTTCTAGCATGTTTGGTTGAAATTGAAAATTTAAATTTTCAGTTTTGTCAGACGCTTGTAAAATTCTTACAGTAGGCTTATTTGCGCAATTGGAGCATTTCTAGCATGTTTGATTGAAATTGGAATTATAAATTTTTCAGTTTTGTCAGACGTTTGTAATATTCTCACAATAAGCTAATTAGCTCAATTGGAGCATTTCTAGCATGTTTGGTTGAAATTGGAAATTTATATTTTTCAGTTTTGTCAGACGTTTGTAATATTCTCACAATAAGCTAATTAGCTCAATTGGAGCATTTCTAGCATGTTTGGTTGAAATTGGAAATTTACATTTTTCACTTTTGTCAGACGTTTGTAATATTCTCACAATAAGCTAATTAGCTCAATTGGAGCATTTCTAGCATGTTTGGTTGAAATCAGAAATTTACATTTTTTACTTTTGTCGGACGTTTGTAATATTCTCACAATAAGCTAATTAGCTCAATTGGAGCATTTCTAGCATGTTTGGTTGAAATTGGAAATTTACATTTTTCAGTTTTGTCAGACGTTTGTAATATTCTCAAAATAAGCTAATTAGCTCAATTGGAGCATTTCTAGCATGTTTAGTTGAAATTGGAAATTTGCATTTTTCACTTTTGTCAGACAATTGCAATATTCTCTCAATAAGCTAATTAGCTCAATTGGAGCATTTCTAGCATGTTTGGTTGAAATTGGAAATTTACATTTTTCAATTTTGTCAGACAATTGCAATATTCTCTCAATAAGCTAATTAGCTCAATTGGAGCATTTCTAGCATGTTTGGTTGAAATTGGAAATTTACATTTTTCAGCTTTGTCAGACGTTTGTAATATTCTCACAATAAGCTAATTAGCTCAATTTGAGCATTTCTAGCATGTTTGGTTGAAATTGGAAATTTACATTTTTCAGTTTTGTCAGACGTTTGTAATATTCTCACAATAAGCTAATTAGCTCAATTGGAGCATTTCTAGCATGTTTGGTTGAAATTGGAAATTTACATTTTTCACTTTTGTCAGACGTTTGTAATATTCTAACAATAAGCTAATTAGCTCAATTGGAGCATTTCTAGCATGTTTGGTTGAAATTGGAAATTACATTTTTCAGTTTTGTCAGACAATTGCAATATTCTATCAATAAGCTAATTAGCTCAATTGGAGCATTTCTAGCATGTTTGGTTGAAATTGAAAATTTACATTTTTCAGTTTTGTCAGACGTTTGTAATATTCTCACAATAAGCTAATTAGCTCAATTGGAGCATTTCTAGCATGTTTGGTTGAAATTGGAAATTTACATTTTTCAGTTTTGTCAGACGTTTGTAATATTCTCACAATAAGCTAATTAGCTCAATTGGAGCATTTCTAGCATGTTTAGTTGAAATTGGAAATTTGCATTTTTCACTTTTGTCAGACAATTGCAATATTCTCTCAATAAGCTAATTTGCTCAATTGGAGCATTTCTAGCATGTTTGGTTGAAATTGGAAATTTACATTTTTCAGTTTTGTCAGACGTTTGTACACTTCTTACAGTAAGCTTATTTCCGCATTTGGAGCATTTCTAGCATGTTTGGTTGAAATTGGAAATTTACATTTTTCAGTTTTGTCAGACGTTTGTAATATTCTCAAAATAAGCTAATTAGCTCAATTGGAGCATTTCTAGCATGTTTGGTTGAAATTGGAAATTTGCATTTTTCACTTCTGTCAGACAATTGCAATATTCTCTCAATAAGCTAATTAGCTCAATTGGAGCATTTCTAGCATGTTTGGTTGAAATTGGAAATTTACATTTTTCAGCTCTGTCAGACGTTTGTAAAATTCTTACAGTAGGCTTATTTGCGCAATTTGAGCATTTCTAGCATGTTTGGTTGAAATTGGAAATTTACATTTTTCACTTTTGTCAGACAATTGCAATATTCTCACAATAAGCTAATTAGCTCAATTGGAACATTTCTAGCATGTTTGGTTGAAATTGGAAATTTACATTTTTCAGTTTTGTCAGACGTTTGTAATATTCTCACAACAAGCTAATTAGCTCAATTGGAGCATTTCTAGCACGTTTGGTTGAAATCAGAAATTTACATTTTTTACTTTTGTCAGACGTTTGTAATATTCTCACAATAAGCTAATTAGCTCAATTGGAGCAATTCTAGCATGTTTGGTTGAAATTGGAAATTTACATTTTTCACTTTTGTCAGACAATTGCAATATTCTCACAATAAGCTAATTAGCTCAATTGGAGCATTTCTAGCATGTTTGGTTGAAATTGGAAATTTACATTTTTCACTTTTGTCAGACAATTGCAATATTCTCACAATAAGCTAATTAGCTCAATTGGAGCATTTCTAGCATGTTTGGTTGAAATTGGAAATTTACATTTTTCAGTTTTGTCAGACGTTTGTAATATTCTCACAATAAGCTAATTAGCTCAATTGGAGCCTTTCTAGGATGTTTGGTTGAAATTGGAACTTTACATTTTTCACTTTTGTCAGGCAATTGCAATATTCTCACAATAAGCTAATTAGCTCAATTGGAGCATTTCTAGCATGTTTGGTTGAAATTGGAAACTTACATTTTTCACTTTTGTCAGACAATTGCAATATTCTCACAATAAGCTAATTAGCTCAATTGGAGCATTTCTAGCATGTTTAGTTGAAATTGGAAATTTACATTTGTCAGTTTTGTCAGACGTTTGTAATATTCTCACAATAAGCTAATTAGCTCAATTGGAGCATTTCTAGCAAGTTTGGTTGAAATTGGAAATTTACATTTTTCAGTTTTGTCAGACGTTTGTAATATTCTCACAATAAGCTAATTAGCTCAATTGGAGCATTTCTAGCATGTTTGGTTGAAATTGGAAATTTACATTTTTCAGCTTTGTCAGACGTTTGTAATATTCTCACAATAAGCTAATTAGCTCAATTGGAGCATTTCTAGCATGTTTGGCTGAAATTGGAAATTTACATTTTTTACTTTTGTCAGACAATTGCAATATTCTCACAATAAGCTAATTAGCTCAATTGGAGCATTTCTAGCATGTTTGGTTGAAATTGGAAATTTACATTTTTCACTTTTGTCAGACAATTGCAATATTCTCACAATAAGCTAATTAGCTCAATTGGAGCATTTCTAGCATGTTTGGTTGAAATTGGAAAGTTCTATTTTTCAGTTTTGTCAGACGTTTGTAATATTCTCACAATAAGCTAATTAGCTCAATTGGAGCATTTCTAGCATGTTTGGTTGAAATTGGAAATTTACATTTTTCAGTTTGGTCAGACGTTTGTAATATTCTCACAATAAGCTAATTAGCTCAATTGGAGCATTTCTAGCATGTTTAGTTGAAATTGGAAATTTACATTTTTCAGTTTTGTCAGACGTTTGTAATATTCTCACAATAAGCTAATTAGCTCAATTGGAGCATTTCTAGCATGTTTAGTTGAAATTGGAAATTTGCATTTTTCACTTTTGTCAGACAATTGCAATATTCTCTCAATAAGCTAATTAGCTCAATTGGAGCATTTCTAGCATGTTTGGTTGAAATTGGAAATTTACATTTTTCAGTTTTGTCAGACGTTTGTACACTTCTTACAGTAAGCTTATTTCCGCATTTGGAGCATTTCTAGCATGTTTGGTTGAAATTGGAAATTTACATTTTTCAGTTTTGTCAGACGTTTGTAATATTCTCAAAATAAGCTAATTAGCTCAATTGGAGCATTTCTAGCATGTTTGGTTGAAATTGGAAATTTGCATTTTTCACTTCTGTCAGACAATTGCAATATTCTCTCAATAAGCTAATTAGCTCAATTGGAGCATTTCTAGCATGTTTGGTTGAAATTGGAAATTTACATTTTTCAGCTCTGTCAGACGTTTGTAAAATTCTTACAGTAGGCTTATTTGCGCAATTTGAGCATTTCTAGCATGTTTGGTTGAAATTGGAAATTTACATTTTTCACTTTTGTCAGACAATTGCAATATTCTCACAATAAGCTAATTAGCTCAATTGGAGCATTTCTAGCATGTTTGGTTGAAATTGGAAATTTACATTTTTCAGTTTTGTCAGACGTTTGTAATATTCTCACAATAAGCTAATTAGCTCAATTGGAGCATTTCTAGCATGTTTAGTTGAAATTGGAAATTTGCATTTTTCACTTTTGTCAGACAATTGCAATATTCTCTCAATAAGCTAATTAGCTCAATTGGAGCATTTCTAGCATGTTTGGTTGAAATTGGAAATTTACATTTTTCAATTTTGTCAGACAATTGCAATATTCTCTCAATAAGCTAATTAGCTCAATTGGAGCATTTCTAGCATGTTTGGTTGAAATTGGAAATTTACATTTTTCAGCTTTGTCAGACGTTTGTAATATTCTCACAATAAGCTAATTAGCTCAATTTGAGCATTTCTAGCATGTTTGGTTGAAATTGGAAATTTACATTTTTCAGCTCTGTCAGACGTTTGTAAAATTCTTACAGTAGGCTTATTTGCGCAATTTGAGCATTTCTAGCATGTTTGGTTGAAATTGGAAATTTACATTTTTCACTTTTGTCAGACGTTTGTAATATTCTAACAATAAGCTAATTAGCTCAATTGGAGCATTTCTAGCATGTTTGGTTGAAATTGGAAATTACATTTTTCAGTTTTGTCAGACAATTGCAATATTCTATCAATAAGCTAATTAGCTCAATTGGAGCATTTCTAGCATGTTTGGTTGAAATTGAAAATTTACATTTTTCAGTTTTGTCAGACGTTTGTAATATTCTCACAATAAGCTAATTAGCTCAATTGGAGCATTTCTAGCATGTTTGGTTGAAATTGGAAATTTACATTTTTCAGTTTTGTCAGACGTTTGTAATATTCTCACAATAAGCTAATTAGCTCAATTGGAGCATTTCTAGCATGTTTAGTTGAAATTGGAAATTTGCATTTTTCACTTTTGTCAGACAATTGCAATATTCTCTCAATAAGCTAATTAGCTCAATTGGAGCATTTCTAGCATGTTTGGTTGAAATTGGAAATTTACATTTTTCAGTTTTGTCAGACGTTTGTACACTTCTTACAGTAAGCTTATTTCCGCATTTGGAGCATTTCTAGCATGTTTGGTTGAAATTGGAAATTTACATTTTTCAGTTTTGTCAGACGTTTGTAATATTCTCAAAATAAGCTAATTAGCTCAATTGGAGCATTTCTAGCATGTTTGGTTGAAATTGGAAATTTGCATTTTTCACTTCTGTCAGACAATTGCAATATTCTCTCAATAAGCTAATTAGCTCAATTGGAGCATTTCTAGCATGTTTGGTTGAAATTGGAAATTTACATTTTTCAGCTTTGTCAGACGTTTGTAATATTCTCACAATAAGCTAATTAGCTCAATTGGAGCATTTCTAGCATGTTTGGCTGAAATTGGAAATTTACATTTTTTACTTTTGTCAGACAATTGCAATATTCTCACAATAAGCTAATTAGCTCAATTGGAGCATTTCTAGCATGTTTGGTTGAAATTGGAAATTTACATTTTTCACTTTTGTCAGACAATTGCAATATTCTCACAATAAGCTAATTAGCTCAATTGGAGCATTTCTAGCATGTTTGGTTGAAATTGGAAAGTTCTATTTTTCAGTTTTGTCAGACGTTTGTAATATTCTCACAATAAGCTAATTAGCTCAATTGGAGCATTTCTAGCATGTTTGGTTGAAATTGGAAATTTACATTTTTCAGTTTGGTCAGACGTTTGTAATATTCTCACAATAAGCTAATTAGCTCAATTGGAGCATTTCTAGCATGTTTAGTTGAAATTGGAAATTTACATTTTTCAGTTTTGTCAGACGTTTGTAATATTCTCACAATAAGCTAATTAGCTCAATTGGAGCATTTCTAGCATGTTTAGTTGAAATTGGAAATTTGCATTTTTCACTTTTGTCAGACAATTGCAATATTCTCTCAATAAGCTAATTAGCTCAATTGGAGCATTTCTAGCATGTTTGGTTGAAATTGGAAATTACATTTTTCAGTTTTGTCAGACGTTTGTACACTTCTTACAGTAAGCTTATTTCCGCATTTGGAGCATTTCTAGCATGTTTGGTTGAAATTGGAAATTTACATTTTTCAGTTTTGTCAGACGTTTGTAATATTCTCAAAATAAGCTAATTAGCTCAATTGGAGCATTTCTAGCATGTTTGGTTGAAATTGGAAATTTGCATTTTTCACTTCTGTCAGACAATTGCAATATTCTCTCAATAAGCTAATTAGCTCAATTGGAGCATTTCTAGCATGTTTGGTTGAAATTGGAAATTTACATTTTTCAGCTCTGTCAGACGTTTGTAAAATTCTTACAGTAGGCTTATTTGCGCAATTTGAGCATTTCTAGCATGTTTGGTTGAAATTGGAAATTTACATTTTTCACTTTTGTCAGACAATTGCAATATTCTCACAATAAGCTAATTAGCTCAATTGGAGCATTTCTAGCATGTTTGGTTGAAATTGGAAATTTACATTTTTCAGTTTTGTCAGACGTTTGTAATATTCTCAAAATAAGCTAATTAGCTCAATTGGAGCATTTCTAGCATGTTTAGTTGAAATTGGAAATTTGCATTTTTCACTTTTGTCAGACAATTGCAATATTCTCTCAATAAGCTAATTAGCTCAATTGGAGCATTTCTAGCATGTTTGGTTGAAATTGGAAATTTACATTTTTCAATTTTGTCAGACAATTGCAATATTCTCTCAATAAGCTAATTAGCTCAATTGGAGCATTTCTAGCATGTTTGGTTGAAATTGGAAATTTACATTTTTCAGCTTTGTCAGACGTTTGTAATATTCTCACAATAAGCTAATTAGCTCAATTTGAGCATTTCTAGCATGTTTGGTTGAAATTGGAAATTTACATTTTTCAGTTTTGTCAGACGTTTGTAATATTCTCACAATAAGCTAATTAGCTCAATTGGAGCATTTCTAGCATGTTTGGTTGAAATTGGAAATTTACATTTTTCACTTTTGTCAGACGTTTGTAATATTCTAACAATAAGCTAATTAGCTCAATTGGAGCATTTCTAGCATGTTTGGTTGAAATTGGAAATTACATTTTTCAGTTTTGTCAGACAATTGCAATATTCTATCAATAAGCTAATTAGCTCAATTTGAGCATTTCTAGCATGTTTGGTTGAAATTGGAAATTTACATTTTTCAGTTTTGTCAGACGTTTGTAATATTCTCACAATAAGCTAATTAGCTCAATTGGAGCATTTCTAGCATGTTTGGTTGAAATTGGAAATTTACATTTTTCACTTTTGTCAGACGTTTGTAATATTCTAACAATAAGCTAATTAGCTCAATTGGAGCATTTCTAGCATGTTTGGTTGAAATTGGAAATTTACATTTTTCAGTTTTGTCAGACGTTTGTAATATTCTCAAAATAAGCTAATTAGCTCAATTGGAGCATTTCTAGCATGTTTAGTTGAAATTGGAAATTTGCATTTTTCACTTTTGTCAGACAATTGCAATATTCTCTCAATAAGCTAATTAGCTCAATTGGAGCATTTCTAGCATGTTTGGTTGAAATTGGAAATTTACATTTTTCAATTTTGTCAGACAATTGCAATATTCTCTCAATAAGCTAATTAGCTCAATTGGAGCATTTCTAGCATGTTTGGTTGAAATTGGAAATTTACATTTTTCAGCTTTGTCAGACGTTTGTAATATTCTCACAATAAGCTAATTAGCTCAATTTGAGCATTTCTAGCATGTTTGGTTGAAATTGGAAATTTACATTTTTCAGTTTTGTCAGACGTTTGTAATATTCTCACAATAAGCTAATTAGCTCAATTGGAGCATTTCTAGCATGTTTGGTTGAAATTGGAAATTTACATTTTTCACTTTTGTCAGACGTTTGTAATATTCTAACAATAAGCTAATTAGCTCAATTGGAGCATTTCTAGCATGTTTGGTTGAAATTGGAAATTTACATTTTTCAGTTTTGTCAGACGTTTGTAATATTCTCACAATAAGCTAATTAGCTCAATTGGAGCCTTTCTAGGATGTTTGGTTGAAATTGGAACTTTACATTTTTCACTTTTGTCAGGCAATTGCAATATTCTCACAATAAGCTAATTAGCTCAATTGGAGCATTTCTAGCATGTTTGGTTGAAATTGGAAACTTACATTTTTCACTTTTGTCAGACAATTGCAATATTCTCACAATAAGCTAATTAGCTCAATTGGAGCATTTCTAGCATGTTTAGTTGAAATTGGAAATTTACATTTGTCAGTTTTGTCAGACGTTTGTAATATTCTCACAATAAGCTAATTAGCTCAATTGGAGCATTTCTAGCAAGTTTGGTTGAAATTGGAAATTTACATTTTTCACTTTTGTCAGACGTTTGTAATATTCTCACAATAAGCTAATTAGCTCAATTGGAGCATTTCTAGCATGTTTGGTTGAAATTGGAAATTTACATTTTTCAGCTTTGTCAGACGTTTGTAATATTCTCACAATAAGCTAATTAGCTCAATTGGAGCATTTCTAGCATGTTTGGCTGAAATTGGAAATTTACATTTTTTACTTTTGTCAGACAATTGCAATATTCTCACAATAAGCTAATTAGCTCAATTGGAGCATTTCTAGCATGTTTGGTTGAAATTGGAAATTTACATTTTTCACTTTTGTCAGACAATTGCAATATTCTCACAATAAGCTAATTAGCTCAATTGGAGCATTTCTAGCATGTTTGGTTGAAATTGGAAAGTTCTATTTTTCAGTTTTGTCAGACGTTTGTAATATTCTCACAATAAGCTAATTAGCTCAATTGGAGCATTTCTAGCATGTTTGGTTGAAATCAGAAATTTACATTTTTTACTTTTGTCAGACGTTTGTAATATTCTCACAATAAGCTAATTAGCTCAATTGGAGCATTTCTAGCATGTTTGGTTGAAATTGGCAATTTGCATTTTTCAGTTTTGTCAGACGTTTGTAATATTCTCACAATAAGCTAATTAGCTCAATTGGAGCATCTCTAGCATGTTTGGTTGAAATTGGAAATTTACATTTTTCACTTTTGTCAGACGTTTGTAATATTCTCACAATAAGCTAATTAGCTCAATTGGAGCATTTCTAGCATGTTTGGTTGAAATTGGAAATTTACATTTTTCGCTTTTGTCATACAATTGCAATATTCTCACAATAAGCTAATTAGCTCAATTGGAGCATTTCTAGCATGTTTGGTTGAAATTGGAAATTTACATTTTTCACTTTTGTCAAACAATTGCAATATTCTCACAATAAGCTAATTAGCTCAATTGGAGCATTTCTAGCATGTTTGGTTGAAATTGAAAATTTAAATTTTCAGTTTTGTCAGACCCTTGTAAAATTCTTACAGTAGGCTTATTTGCGGAATTGGAGCATTTCTAGCATGTTTGATTGAAATTGGAATTATAAATTTTTCAGTTTTGTCAGACGTTTGTAATATTCTCACAATAAGCTAATTAGCTCAATTGGAGCATTTCTAGCATGTTTGGTTGAAATTGGAAATTTATATTTTTCAGTTTTGTCAGACGTCTGTAATATTCTCACAATAAGCTAATTAGCTCAATTGGAGCATTTCTAGCATGTTTGGTTGAAATTGGAAATTTACATTTTTCACTTTTGTCAGACGTTTGTAATATTCTCACAATAAGCTAATTAGCTCAATTGGAGCATTTCTAGCATGTTTGGTTGAAATCAGAAATTTACATTTTTTACTTTTGTCAGACGTTTGTAATATTCTCACAATAAGCTAATTAGCTCAATTGGAGCATTTCTAGCATGTTTGGTTGAAATTGGAAATTTACATTTTTCAGTTTTGTCAGACGTTTGTAATATTCTCACAATAAGCTAATTAGCTCAATTGGAGCATTTCTAGCATGTTTGGTTGAAATTGGAAATTTATATTTTTCACTTTTGTCAGACGTTTGTAATATTGTAACAATAAGCTAATTAGCTCAATTGGAGCATTTCTAGCATGTTTGGTTAAAATTGGAAATTACATTTTTCAGTTTTGTCAGACAATTGCAATATTCTATCAATAAGCTAATTAGCTCAATTGGAGCATTTCTAGCTTGTTTGGTTGAAATTGGAAATTTACATTTTTCAGTTTTGTCAGACGTTTGTAATATTCTCACAATAAGCTAATTAGCTCAATTGGAGCATTTCTAGCATGTTTGGTTGAAATTGGAAATTTATATTTTTCAGTTTTGTCAGACGTTTGTAATATTCTCACAATAAGCTAATTAGCTCAATTGGAGCATTTCTAGCATGTTTGGTTGAAATTGGAAATTTACATTTTTCACTTTTGTCAGACGTTTGTAATATTCTCACAATAAGCTAATTAGCTCAATTGGAGCATTTCTAGCATGTTTGGTTGAAATCAGAAATTTACATTTTTTACTTTTGTCAGACGTTTGTAATATTCTCACAATAAGCTAATTAGCTCAATTGGAGCATTTCTAGCATGTTTGGTTGAAATTGGAAATTTACATTTTTCAGTTTTGTCAGACGTTTGTAATATTCTCACAATAAGCTAATTAGCTCAATTGGAGCATTTCTAGCATGTTTGGTTGAAATTGGAAATTTATATTTTTCACTTTTGTCAGACGTTTGTAATATTGTAACAATAAGCTAATTAGCTCAATTGGAGCATTTCTAGCATGTTTGGTTAAAATTGGAAATTACATTTTTCAGTTTTGTCAGACAATTGCAATATTCTATCAATAAGCTAATTAGCTCAATTGGAGCATTTCTAGCATGTTTGGTTGAAAATGGAAATTTCTATTTTTCAGTTTGGTCAGACGTTTGTAATATTCTCACAATAAGCTAATTAGCTCAATTGGAGCATTTCTAGCATGTTTGGTTGAAATTGGAAATTTACATTTTTCAGTTTTGTCAGACGTTTGTAATATTCTCACAATGAGCTAATTAGCTCAATTTGAGCATTTCTAGCATGTTTGGTTGAAATTGGAAATTTACATTTTTCACTTTTGTCGGACGTTTGTAATATTCTCACAATAAGCTAATTAGCTCAATTGGAGCATTTCTAGCATGTTTGGTTAAAATTGGAAATTTACATTTTTCAGTTTTGTCAGACGTTTGTAATATTCTCAAAATAAGCTAATTAGCTCAATTGGAGCATTTCTAGCATGTTTAGTTGAAATTGGAAATTTGCATTTTTCACTTTTGTCAGACAATTGCAATATTCTTTCAATAAGCTAATTTGCTCAATTGGAGCATTTCTAGCATGTTTGGTTGAAATTGGAAATTTACATTTTTCAGCTCTGTCAGACGTTTGTTAAATTCTTACGGTAGGCTTATTTGCGCAATTTGAGCATTTCTAGCATGTTTGGTTGAAATTGGAAATTTACATTTTTCAGTTTTGTCAGACGTTTGTAATATTCTCACAATAAGTTAATTAGCTCAATTGGAGCATTTCTAGCATGTTTGGTTGAAATTGGAAATTTACATTTTTCACTTTTGTCAGACAATTGCAATATTCTCACAATAAGCTAATTAGCTCAATTGGAGCATTTCTAGCATGTTTGGTTGAAATTGGAAATTTACATTTTTCAGCTTTGTCAGACGTTTGTAATATTCTCACAATAAGCTAATTAGGTCAATTGGAGCATTTCTAGCATGTTTGGTTGAAATTGGAAATTTACATTTTTCAGTTTTGTCAGACGTTTGTAATATTCTCATAATAAGCTAATTAGCTCAATTGGAGCATTTCTAGCATGTTTGGTTGAAATTGGAACTTTACATTTTTCACTTGTGTCAGACAATTGCAATATTCTCACAATAAGCTAATTAGCTCAATTGGAGCATTTCTAGCATGTTTGGTTGAAATTGGAAATTTACATTTTTCACTTTTGTCAGACAATTGCAATATTCTCACAATAAGCTAATTAGCTCAATTGGAGCATTTCTAGCATGTTTAGTTGAAATTGGAAATTTACATTTTTCACTTTTGTCGGACGTTTGTAATATTCTCACAATAAGCTAATTAGCTCAATTGGAGCATTTCTAGCATGTTTGGTTGAAATTGGAAATTTACATTTTTCAGTTTTGTCAGACGTTTGTAATATTCTCACAATAAGCTAAGTAGCTCAATTGGAGCATTTCTAGCATGTTTGGTTGAAATTGGAAATTTACATTTTTCAGTTTGGTCAGACGTTTGTAATATTCTCACAATAAGCTAATTAGCTCAATTGGAGCATTTCTAGCATGTTTGGTTGAAATTGGAAATTTACATTTTTCAGTTTTGTCAGACGTTTGTAATATTCTCACAATGAGCTAATTAGCTCAATTTGAGCATTTCTAGCATGTTTGGTTGAAATTGGAAATTTACATTTTTCACTTTTGTCGGACGTTTGTAATATTCTCACAATAAGCTAATTAGCTCAATTGGAGCATTTCTAGCATGTTTGGTTGAAATTGAAAATTTACATTTTTCAGTTTTGTCAGACGTTTGTAATATTCTCACAATTAGCTAATTAGCTCAATTGGAGCATTTCTAGCATGTTTAGTTGAAATTGGAAATTTACATTTTTCACTTTTGTCAGACAATTGCAATATTCTCTCAATAAGCTAATTAGCTCAATTGGAGCATTTCTAGCATGTTTGGTTGAAATTGGAAATTTACATTTTTCAGTTTTGTCAGACGTTTGTACACTTCTTACAGTAAGCTTATTTCCGCATTTGGAGCATTTCTAGCATGTTTGGTTAAAATTGGAAATTTACATTTTTCAGTTTTGTCAGACGTTTGTAATATTCTCAAAATAAGCTAATTAGCTCAATTGGAGCATTTCTAGCATGTTTAGTTGAAATTGGAAATTTGCATTTTTCACTTTTGTCAGACAATTGCAATATTCTTTCAATAAGCTAATTAGCTCAATTGGAGCATTTCTAGCATGTTTGGTTGAAATTGGAAATTTACATTTTTCAGCTCTGTCAGACGTTTGTTAATTTCTTACAGTAGGCTTATTTGCGCAATTTGAGCATTTCTAGCATGTTTGGTTGAAATTGGAAATTTACATTTTTCACTTTTGTCAGACGTTTGTAAAATTCTCACAATAAGTTAATTAGCTCAATTGGAGCATTTCTAGCATGTTTGGTTGTAATTGGAAATTTACATTTTTCACTTTTGTCAGACAATTGCAATATTCTCACAATAAGCTAATTAGCTCAATTGGAGCATTTCTAGCATGTTTGGTTGAAATTGGAAATTTACATTTTTCAGCTTTGTCAGACGTTTGTAAAATTCTTACAGTAGGCTTATTTGCGCAATTTGAGCATTTCTAGCATGTTTGGTTGAAATTGGAAATTTACATTTTTCAGTTTTGTCAGACGTTTGTAATATTCTCACAATAAGCTAATTAGCTCAATTGGAGCATTTCTAGCATGTTTGGTTGAAATTGGAAATTTACATTTTTCACTTTTGTCAGACGTTTGTACACTTCTTACAGTAAGCTTATTTCCGCATTTGGAGCATTTCTAGCATGTTTGGTTGAAATTGGAAATTTACATTTTTCAGTTTTGTCAGACGTTTGTAATATTCTCAAAGTAAGCTAATTAGCTCAATTGGAGCATTTCTAGCATGTTTGGTTGAAATTGGAAATTTACATTTTTCAGCTTTGTCAGACGTTTGTAATATTCTCACAATAAGCTAATTAGCTCAATTGGAGCATTTCTAGCATGTTTGGTTGAAATTGGAAATTTACATTTTTCAGTTTTGTCAGACGTTTGTAATATTCTCACAAAAAGCTAATTAGCTCAAATGGAGCATTTCTAGCATGTTTGGTTGAAATTGGAAATTTACATTTTTCAGTTTTGTCAGACGTTTGTAATATTCTCACAATAAGCTAATTAGCTCAATTGGAGCATTTCTAGCATGTTTGGTTGAAATTGGAAATTTACATTTTTCACTTTTGTCAGACAATTGCAATATTCTCACAATAAGCTAATTAGCTCAATTGGAGCATTTCTAGCATGTTTGGTTGAAATTGGAAATTTACATTTTTCAGTTTTGTCAGACGTTTGTAATATTCTCACAATAAGCTAATTAGCTCAATTGGAGCATTTCTAGCATGTTTGGTTGAAATTGGAAATTTACATTTTTCACTTTTGTCAGACAATTGCAATATTCTCACAATAAGCTAATTAGCTCAATTGGAGCATTTCTAGCATGTTTGGTTGAAATTGGAAATTTACATTTTTCAGCTTTGTCAGACGTTTGTAATATTCTCACAATAAGCTAATTAGGTCAATTGGAGCATTTCTAGCATGTTTGGTTGAAATTGGAAATTTACATTTTTCAGTTTTGTCAGACGTTTGTAATATTCTCACAATTAGCTAATTAGCTCAATTGGAGCATTTCTAGCATGTTTAGTTGAAATTGGAAATTTACATTTTTCACTTTTGTCAGACAATTGCAATCTTCTCTCAATAAGCTAATTAGCTCAATTGGAGCATTTCTAGCATGTTTGGTTGAAATTGGAAATTTACATTTTTCAGTTTTGTCAGACGTTTGTACACTTCTTACAGTAAGCTTATTTCCGCATTTGGAGCATTTCTAGCATGTTTGGTTAAAATTGGAAATTTACATTTTTCAGTTTTGTCAGACGTTTGTAATATTCTCAAAATAAGCTAATTAGCTCAATTGGAGCATTTCTAGCATGTTTAGTTGAAATTGGAAATTTGCATTTTTCACTTTTGTCAGACAATTGCAATATTCTTTCAATAAGCTAATTAGCTCAATTGGAGCATTTCTAGCATGTTTGGTTGAAATTGGAAATTTACATTTTTCAGCTCTGTCAGACGTTTGTTAAATTCTTACAGTAGGCTTATTTGCGCAATTTGAGCATTTCTAGCATGTTTGGTTGAAATTGGAAATTTACATTTTTCAGTTTTGTCAGACGTTTGTAATATTCTCACAATAAGCTAATTAGCTCAATTGGAGCATTTCTAGCATGTTTGGTTGAAATTGGAAATTTACATTTTTCACTTTTGTCAGACAATTGCAATATTCTCACAATAAGCTAATTAGCTCAATTGGAGCATTTCTAGCATGTTTGGTTGAAATTGGAAATTTACATTTTTCAGCTTTGTCAGACGTTTGTAATATTCTCACAATAAGCTAATTAGCTCAATTGGAGCATTTCTAGCATGTTTGGTTGAAATTGGAAATTTACATTTTTCAGTTTTGTCAGACGTTTGTAATATTCTCACAAAAAGCTAATTAGCTCAAATGGAGCATTTCTAGCATGTTTGGTTGAAATTGGAAATTTACATTTTTCAGTTTTGTCAGACGTTTGTAATATTCTCACAATAAGCTAATTAGCTCAATTGGAGCATTTCTAGCATGTTTGGTTGAAATTGGAAATTTACATTTTTCACTTTTGTCAGACAATTGCAATATTCTCACAATAAGCTAATTAGCTCAATTGGAGCATTTCTAGCATGTTTGGTTGAAATTGGAAATTTACATTTTTCAGTTTTGTCAGACGTTTGTAATATTCTCACAATAAGCTAATTAGCTCAATTGGAGCATTTCTAGCATGTTTGGTTGAAATTGGAAATTTACATTTTTCACTTTTGTCAGACAATTGCAATATTCTCACAATAAGCTAATTAGCTCAATTGGAGCATTTCTAGCATGTTTGGTTGAAATTGGAAATTTACATTTTTCAGCTTTGTCAGACGTTTGTAATATTCTCACAATAAGCTAATTAGGTCAATTGGAGCATTTCTAGCATGTTTGGTTGAAATTGGAAATTTACATTTTTCAGTTTTGTCAGACGTTTGTAATATTCTCACAATAAGCTAATTAGCTCAATTGGAGCATTTCTAGCATGTTTGGTTGAAATTGGAACTTTACATTTTTCACTTGTGTCAGACAATTGCAATATTCTCACAATAAGCTAATTAGCTCAATTGGAGCATTTCTAGCATGTTTGGTTGAAATTGGAAATTTACATTTTTCACTTTTGTCAGACAATTGCAATATTCTCACAATAAGCTAATTAGCTCAATTGGAGCATTTCTAGCATGTTTAGTTGAAATTGGAAATTTACATTTTTCACTTTTGTCGGACGTTTGTAATATTCTCACAATAAGCTAATTAGCTCAATTGGAGCATTTCTAGCATGTTTGGTTGAAATTGGAAATTTACATTTTTCAGTTTTGTCAGACGTTTGTAATATTCTCACAATAAGCTAATTAGCTCAATTGGAGCATTTCTAGCATGTTTGGTTGAAATTGGAAATTTACATTTTTCAGTTTGGTCAGACGTTTGTAATATTCTCACAATAAGCTAATTAGCTCAATTGGAGCATTTCTAGCATGTTTGGTTGAAATTGGAAATTTACATTTTTCAGTTTTGTCAGACGTTTGTAATATTCTCACAATGAGCTAATTAGCTCAATTTGAGCATTTCGAGCATGTTTGGTTGAAATTGGAAATTTACATTTTTCACTTTTGTCGGACGTTTGTAATATTCTCACAATAAGCTAATTAGCTCAATTGGAGCATTTCTAGCATGTTTGGTTGAAATTGAAAATTTACATTTTTCAGTTTTGTCAGACGTTTGTAATATTCTCACAATTAGCTAATTAGCTCAATTGGAGCATTTCTAGCATGTTTAGTTGAAATTGGAAATTTACATTTTTCACTTTTGTCAGACAATTGCAATATTCTCTCAATAAGCTAATTAGCTCAATTGGAGCATTTCTAGCATGTTTGGTTGAAATTGGAAATTTACATTTTTCAGTTTTGTCAGACGTTTGTACACTTCTTACAGTAAGCTTATTTCCGCATCTGGAGCATTTCTAGCATGTTTGGTTAAAATTGGAAATTTACATTTTTCAGTTTTGTCAGACGTTTGTAATATTCTCAAAGTAAGCTAATTAGCTCAATTGGAGCATTTCTAGCATGTTTAGTTGAAATTGGAAATTTGCATTTTTCACTTTTGTCAGACAATTGCAATATTCTTTCAATAAGCTAATTAGCTCAATTGGAGCATTTCTAGCATGTTTGGTTGAAATTGGAAATTTACATTTTTCAGTTTTGTCAGACGTTTGTAATATTCTCACAATGAGCTAATTAGCTCAATTTGAGCATTTCTAGCATGTTTGGTTGAAATTGGAAATTTACATTTTTCACTTTTGTCGGACGTTTGTAATATTCTCACAATAAGCTAATTAGCTCAATTGGAGCATTTCTAGCATGTTTGGTTAAAATTGGAAATTTACATTTTTCAGTTTTGTCAGACGTTTGTAATATTCTCAAAATAAGCTAATTAGCTCAATTGGAGCATTTCTAGCATGTTTAGTTGAAATTGGAAATTTGCATTTTTCACTTTTGTCAGACAATTGCAATATTCTTTCAATAAGCTAATTAGCTCAATTGGAGCATTTCTAGCATGTTTGGTTGAAATTGGAAATTTACATTTTTCAGCTCTGTCAGACGTTTGTTAAATTCTTACAGTAGGCTTATTTGCGCAATTTGAGCATTTCTAGCATGTTTGGTTGAAATTGGAAATTTACATTTTTCAGTTTTGTCAGACGTTTGTAATATTCTCACAATAAGTTAATTAGCTCAATTGGAGCATTTCTAGCATGTTTGGTTGAAATTGGAAATTTACATTTTTCACTTTTGTCAGACAATTGCAATATTCTCACAATAAGCTAATTAGCTCAATTGGAGCATTTCTAGCATGTTTGGTTGAAATTGGAAATTTACATTTTTCAGCTTTGTCAGACGTTTGTAATATTCTCACAATAAGCTAATTAGGTCAATTGGAGCATTTCTAGCATGTTTGGTTGAAATTGGAAATTTACATTTTTCAGTTTTGTCAGACGTTTGTAATATTCTCACAATAAGCTAATTAGCTCAATTGGAGCATTTCTAGCATGTTTGGTTGAAATTGGAACTTTACATTTTTCACTTGTGTCAGACAATTGCAATATTCTCACAATAAGCTAATTAGCTCAATTGGAGCATTTCTAGCATGTTTGGTTGAAATTGGAAATTTACATTTTTCACTTTTGTCAGACAATTGCAATATTCTCACAATAAGCTAATTAGCTCAATTGGAGCATTTCTAGCATGTTTAGTTGAAATTGGAAATTTACATTTTTCACTTTTGTCGGACGTTTGTAATATTCTCACAATAAGCTAATTAGCTCAATTGGAGCATTTCTAGCATGTTTGGTTGAAATTGGAAATTTACATTTTTCAGTTTTGTCAGACGTTTGTAATATTCTCACAATAAGCTAATTAGCTCAATTGGAGCATTTCTAGCATGTTTGGTTGAAATTGGAAATTTACATTTTTCAGTTTGGTCAGACGTTTGTAATATTCTCACAATAAGCTAATTAGCTCAATTGGAGCATTTCTAGCATGTTTGGTTGAAATTGGAAATTTACATTTTTCAGTTTTGTAAGACGTTTGTAATATTCTCACAATGAGCTAATTAGCTCAATTTGAGCATTTCTAGCATGTTTGGTTGAAATTGGAAATTTACATTTTTCACTTTTGTCGGACGTTTGTAATATTCTCACAATAAGCTAATTAGCTCAATTGGAGCATTTCTAGCATGTTTGGTTGAAATTGAAAATTTACATTTTTCAGTTTTGTCAGACGTTTGTAATATTCTCACAATTAGCTAATTAGCTCAATTGGAGCATTTCTAGCATGTTTAGTTGAAATTGGAAATTTACATTTTTCACTTTTGTCAGACAATTGCAATATTCTCTCAATAAGCTAATTAGCTCAATTGGAGCATTTCTAGCATGTTTGGTTGAAATTGGAAATTTACATTTTTCAGTTTTGTCAGACGTTTGTACACTTCTTACAGTAAGCTTATTTCCGCATTTGGAGCATTTCTAGCATGTTTGGTTAAAATTGGAAATTTACATTTTTCAGTTTTGTCAGACGTTTTTTAAAATTCTCACAATAAGTTAATTAGCTCAATTGGAGCATTTCTAGCATGTTTGGTTGAAATTGGAAATTTACATTTTTCAGTTTTGTCAGACAATTGCAATATTCTTTCAATAAGCTAATTAGCTCAATTGGAGCATTTCTAGCATGTTTGGTTGAAATTGGAAATTTACATTTTTCACTTTTGTCAGACGTTTGTACACTTCTTACAGTAAGCTTATTTCCGCATTTGGAGCATTTCTAGCATGTTTGGTTGAAATTGGAAATTTACATTTTTCAGTTTTGTCAGACAATTGCAATATTCTCACAAAAAGCTAACTAGCGCAATTGGAGCATTTCTAGCATGTTTGGTTGAAATTGGAAATTTACATTTTTCAGCTCTGTCAGACGTTTGTAAAATTCTTACAGTAGGCTTATTTGCGCAATTTGAGCATTTCTAGCATGTTTGGTTGAAATTGGAAATTTACATTTTTCAGTTTTGTCAGACGTTTGTAATATTCTCACAATAAGCTAATTAGCTCAATTGGAGCATTTCTAGCATGTTTGGTTGAAATTGGAAATTTACATTTTTCACTTTTGTCAGACAATTGCAATATTCTCACAATAAGCTAATTAGCTCAATTGGAGCATTTC
This sequence comes from Watersipora subatra, assembly GCF_963576615.1. Classification (NCBI taxonomy): domain Eukaryota; kingdom Metazoa; phylum Bryozoa; class Gymnolaemata; order Cheilostomatida; family Watersiporidae; genus Watersipora; species Watersipora subatra. Next base: position 237,257 of record NW_027045358.1, on the reverse strand, counting down.
TAGCATGTTTGGTTAAAATTGGAAATTTACATTTTTCAGTTTTGTCAGACGTTTGTAATATTCTCAAAGTAAGCTAATTAGCTCAATTGGAGCATTTCTAGCATGTTTAGTTGAAATTGGAAATTTGCATTTTTCACTTTTGTCAGACAATTGCAATATTCTTTCAATAAGCTAATTAGCTCAATTGGAGCATTTCTAGCATGTTTGGTTGAAATTGGAAATTTACATTTTTCAGTTTTGTCAGACGTTTGTAATATTCTCACAATGAGCTAATTAGCTCAATTTGAGCATTTCTAGCATGTTTGGTTGAAATTGGAAATTTACATTTTTCACTTTTGTCGGACGTTTGTAATATTCTCACAATAAGCTAATTAGCTCAATTGGAGCATTTCTAGCATGTTTGGTTAAAATTGGAAATTTACATTTTTCAGTTTTGTCAGACGTTTGTAATATTCTCAAAATAAGCTAATTAGCTCAATTGGAGCATTTCTAGCATGTTTAGTTGAAATTGGAAATTTGCATTTTTCACTTTTGTCAGACAATTGCAATATTCTTTCAATAAGCTAATTAGCTCAATTGGAGCATTTCTAGCATGTTTGGTTGAAATTGGAAATTTACATTTTTCAGCTCTGTCAGACGTTTGTTAAATTCTTACAGTAGGCTTATTTGCGCAATTTGAGCATTTCTAGCATGTTTGGTTGAAATTGGAAATTTACATTTTTCAGTTTTGTCAGACGTTTGTAATATTCTCACAATAAGTTAATTAGCTCAATTGGAGCATTTCTAGCATGTTTGGTTGAAATTGGAAATTTACATTTTTCACTTTTGTCAGACAATTGCAATATTCTCACAATAAGCTAATTAGCTCAATTGGAGCATTTCTAGCATGTTTGGTTGAAATTGGAAATTTACATTTTTCAGCTTTGTCAGACGTTTGTAATATTCTCACAATAAGCTAATTAGGTCAATTGGAGCATTTCTAGCATGTTTGGTTGAAATTGGAAATTTACATTTTTCAGTTTTGTCAGACGTTTGTAATATTCTCACAATAAGCTAATTAGCTCAATTGGAGCATTTCTAGCATGTTTGGTTGAAATTGGAACTTTACATTTTTCACTTGTGTCAGACAATTGCAATATTCTCACAATAAGCTAATTAGCTCAATTGGAGCATTTCTAGCATGTTTGGTTGAAATTGGAAATTTACATTTTTCACTTTTGTCAGACAATTGCAATATTCTCACAATAAGCTAATTAGCTCAATTGGAGCATTTCTAGCATGTTTAGTTGAAATTGGAAATTTACATTTTTCACTTTTGTCGGACGTTTGTAATATTCTCACAATAAGCTAATTAGCTCAATTGGAGCATTTCTAGCATGTTTGGTTGAAATTGGAAATTTACATTTTTCAGTTTTGTCAGACGTTTGTAATATTCTCACAATAAGCTAATTAGCTCAATTGGAGCATTTCTAGCATGTTTGGTTGAAATTGGAAATTTACATTTTTCAGTTTGGTCAGACGTTTGTAATATTCTCACAATAAGCTAATTAGCTCAATTGGAGCATTTCTAGCATGTTTGGTTGAAATTGGAAATTTACATTTTTCAGTTTTGTAAGACGTTTGTAATATTCTCACAATGAGCTAATTAGCTCAATTTGAGCATTTCTAGCATGTTTGGTTGAAATTGGAAATTTACATTTTTCACTTTTGTCGGACGTTTGTAATATTCTCACAATAAGCTAATTAGCTCAATTGGAGCATTTCTAGCATGTTTGGTTGAAATTGAAAATTTACATTTTTCAGTTTTGTCAGACGTTTGTAATATTCTCACAATTAGCTAATTAGCTCAATTGGAGCATTTCTAGCATGTTTAGTTGAAATTGGAAATTTACATTTTTCACTTTTGTCAGACAATTGCAATATTCTCTCAATAAGCTAATTAGCTCAATTGGAGCATTTCTAGCATGTTTGGTTGAAATTGGAAATTTACATTTTTCAGTTTTGTCAGACGTTTGTACACTTCTTACAGTAAGCTTATTTCCGCATTTGGAGCATTTCTAGCATGTTTGGTTAAAATTGGAAATTTACATTTTTCAGTTTTGTCAGACGTTTTTTAAAATTCTCACAATAAGTTAATTAGCTCAATTGGAGCATTTCTAGCATGTTTGGTTGAAATTGGAAATTTACATTTTTCAGTTTTGTCAGACAATTGCAATATTCTTTCAATAAGCTAATTAGCTCAATTGGAGCATTTCTAGCATGTTTGGTTGAAATTGGAAATTTACATTTTTCACTTTTGTCAGACGTTTGTACACTTCTTACAGTAAGCTTATTTCCGCATTTGGAGCATTTCTAGCATGTTTGGTTGAAATTGGAAATTTACATTTTTCAGTTTTGTCAGACAATTGCAATATTCTCACAAAAAGCTAACTAGCGCAATTGGAGCATTTCTAGCATGTTTGGTTGAAATTGGAAATTTACATTTTTCAGCTCTGTCAGACGTTTGTAAAATTCTTACAGTAGGCTTATTTGCGCAATTTGAGCATTTCTAGCATGTTCGGTTGAAATTGGAAATTTACATTTTTCAGTTTTGTCAGACGTTTGTAATATTCTCACAATAAGCTAATTAGCTCAATTGGAGCATTTCTAGCATGTTTGGTTGAAATTGGAAATTTACATTTTTCACTTTTGTCAGACAATTGCAATATTCTCACAATAAGCTAATTAGCTCAATTGGAGCATTTCTAGCATGTTTGGTTGAAATTGGAAATTTACATTTTTCAGCTTTGTCAGACGTTTGTAATATTCTCACAATAAGCTAATTAGCTCAATTGGAGCATTTCTAGCATGTTTGGTTGAAATTGGAAATTTACATTTTTCAGTTTTGTCAGACGTTTGTAATATTCTCACAAAAAGCTAATTAGCTCAAATGGAGCATTTCTAGCATGTTTGGTTGAAATTGGAAATTTACATTTTTCAGTTTTGTCAGACGTTTGTAATATTCTCACAATAAGCTAATTAGCTCAATTGGAGCATTTCTAGCATGTTTGGTTGAAATTGGAAATTTACATTTTTCACTTTTGTCAGACAATTGCAATATTCTCACAATAAGCTAATTAGCTCAATTGGAGCATTTCTAGCATGTTTGGTTGAAATTGGAAATTTACATTTTTCAGTTTTGTCAGACGTTTGTAATATTCTCACAATAAGCTAATTAGCTCAATTGGAGCATTTCTAGCATGTTTGGTTGAAATTGGAAATTTACATTTTTCACTTTTGTCAGACAATTGCAATATTCTCACAATAAGCTAATTAGCTCAATTGGAGCATTTCTAGCATGTTTGGTTGAAATTGGAAATTTACATTTTTCAGCTTTGTCAGACGTTTGTAATATTCTCACAATAAGCTAATTAGCTCAATTGGTGCATTTCTAGCATGTTTGGTTGAAATTGGAAATTTACATTTTTCAGTTTTGTCAGACGTTTGTAATATTCTCACAATAAGCTAATTAGCTCAATTGGAGCATTTCTAGCATGTTTGGTTGAAATTGGAAATTTACATTTTTCACTTTTGTCAGACAATTGCAATATTCTCACAATAAGCTAATTAGCTCAATTGGAGCATTTCTAGCATGTTTGGTTGAAATTGGAAATTTACATTTTTCAGCTTTGTCAGACGTTTGTAATATTCTCACAATAAGCTAATTAGGTCAATTGGAGCATTTCTAGCATGTTTGGTTGAAATTGGAAATTTACATTTTTCAGTTTTGTCAGACGTTTGTAATATTCTCACAATAAGCTAATTAGCTCAATTGGAGCATTTCTAGCATGTTTGGTTGAAATTGGAACTTTACATTTTTCACTTGTGTCAGACAATTGCAATATTCTCACAATAAGCTAATTAGCTCAATTGGAGCATTTCTAGCATGTTTGGTTGAAATTGGAAATTTACATTTTTCACTTTTGTCAGACAATTGCAATATTCTCACAATAAGCTAATTAGCTCAATTGGAGCATTTCTAGCATGTTTAGTTGAAATTGGAAATTTACATTTTTCACTTTTGTCGGACGTTTGTAATATTCTCACAATAAGCTAATTAGCTCAATTGGAGCATTTCTAGCATGTTTGGTTGAAATTGGAAATTTACATTTTTCAGTTTTGTCAGACGTTTGTAATATTCTCACAATAAGCTAATTAGCTCAATTGGAGCATTTCTAGCATGTTTGGTTGAAATTGGAAATTTACATTTTTCAGTTTGGTCAGACGTTTGTAATATTCTCACAATAAGCTAATTAGCTCAATTGGAGCATTTCTAGCATGTTTGGTTGAAATTGGAAATTTACATTTTTCAGTTTTGTCAGACGTTTGTAATATTCTCACAATGAGCTAATTAGCTCAATTTGAGCATTTCTAGCATGTTTGGTTGAAATTGGAAATTTACATTTTTCACTTTTGTCGGACGTTTGTAATATTCTCACAATAAGCTAATTAGCTCAATTGGAGCATTTCTAGCATGTTTAGTTGAAATTGGAAATTTACATTTTTCACTTTTGTCAGACAATTGCAATATTCTCTCAATAAGCTAATTAGCTCAATTGGAGCATTTCTAGCATGTTTGGTTGAAATTGGAAATTTACATTTTTCAGTTTTGTCAGACGTTTGTAATATTCTCACAATAAGCTAATTAGCTCAATTGGAGCATTTCTAGCATGTTTGGTTGAAATTGAAAATTTACATTTTTCAGTTTTGTCAGACGTTTGTAATATTCTCACAATTAGCTAATTAGCTCAATTGGAGCATTTCTAGCATGTTTAGTTGAAATTGGAAATTTACATTTTTCACTTTTGTCAGACAATTGCAATATTCTCTCAATAAGCTAATTAGCTCAATTGGAGCATTTCTAGCATGTTTGGTTGAAATTGGAAATTTACATTTTTCAGCTCTGTCAGACGTTTGTTAAATTCTTACAGTAGGCTTATTTGCGCAATTTGAGCATTTCTAGCATGTTTGGTTGAAATTGGAAATTTACATTTTTCAGTTTTGTCAGACGTTTGTAAAATTCTCACAATAAGTTAATTAGCTCAATTGGAGCATTTCTAGCATGTTTGGTTGTAATTGGAAATTTACATTTTTCACTTTTGTCAGACGTTTGTACACTTCTTACAGTAAGCTTATTTCCGCATTTGGAGCATTTCTAGCATGTTTGGTTGAAATTGGAAATTTACATTTTTCAGTTTTGTCAGACGTTTGTAATATTCTCAAAGTAAGCTAATTAGCTCAATTGGAGCATTTCTAGCATGTTTGGTTGAAATTGGAAATTTACATTTTTCAGTTTTGTCAGACGTTTGTAAAATTCTTACAGTAGGCTTATTTGCGCAATTTGAGCATTTCTAGCATGTTTGGTTGAAATTGGAAATTTACATTTTTCAGTTTTGTCAGACGTTTGTAATATTCTCACAATAAGCTAATTAGCTCAATTGGAGCATTTCTAGCATGTTTGGTTGAAATTCGAAATTTACATTTTTCACTTTTGTCAGACAATTGCAATATTCTCACAATAAGCTAATTAGCTCAATTGGAGCATTTCTAGCATGTTTGGTTGAAATTGGAAATTTACATTTTTCAGCTTTGTCAGACGTTTGTAATATTCTCACAATAAGCTAATTAGCTCAATTGGAGCATTTCTAGCATGTTTGGTTGAAATTGGAAATTTACATTTTTCAGTTTGGTCAGACGTTTGTAATATTCTCACAAAAAGCTAATTAGCTCAAATGGAGCATTTCTAGCATGTTTGGTTGAAATTGGAAATTTACATTTTTCAGTTTTGTCAGACGTTTGTAATATTCTCACAATAAGCTAATTAGCTCAATTGGAGCATTTCTAGCATGTTTGGTTGAAATTGGAAATTTACATTTTTCACTTTTGTCAGACAATTGCAATATTCTCACAATAAGCTAATTAGCTCAATTGGAGCATTTCTAGCATGTTTGGTTGAAATTGGAAATTTACATTTTTCAGTTTTGTCAGACGTTTGTAATATTCTCACAATAAGCTAATTAGCTCAATTGGAGCATTTCTAGCATGTTTGGTTGAAATTGGAAATTTACATTTTTCACTTTTGTCAGACAATTGCAATATTCTCACAATAAGCTAATTAGCTCAATTGGAGCATTTCTAGCATGTTTGGTTGAAATTGGAAATTTACATTTTTCACTTTTGTCAGACAATTGCAATATTCTCACAATAAGCTAATTAGCTCAATTAGAGCATTTCTAGCATGTTTGGTTGAAATTGGAAATTTACATTTTTCACTTTTGTCAGACAATTGCAATATTCTCACAATAAGCTAATTAGCTCAATTGGAGCATTTCTAGCATGTTTGGTTGAAATTGGAAATTTACATTTTTCACTTTTGTCAGACGTTTGTAATATTCTCACAATAAGCTAATTAGCTCAATTGGAACATTTCTAGCATGTTTGGTTGAAATTGGAAATTTACATTTTTCAGTTTTGTCAGACGTTTGTAATATTCTCACAATAAGCTAATTAGCTCAATTGGAGCATTTCTAGCATGTTTGGTTGAAATTGGAAATTTACATTTTTCAGTTTGGTCAGACGTTTGTAATATTCTCACAATAAGCTAATTAGCTCAATTGGAGCATTTCTAGCATGTTTGGTTGAAATTGGAAATTTACATTTTTCAGTTTTGTCAGACGTTTGTAATATTCTCACAATGAGCTAATTAGCTCAATTTGAGCATTTCTAGCATGTTTGGTTGAAATTGGAAATTTACATTTTTCACTTTTGTCGGACGTTTGTAATATTCTCACAATAAGCTAATTAGCTCAATTGGAGCATTTCTAGCATGTTTAGTTGAAATTGGAAATTTACATTTTTCACTTTTGTCAGACGTTTGTAATATTCTCACAAAAAGCTAATTAGCTCAAATGGAGCATTTCTAGCATGTTTGGTTGAAATTGGAAATTTACATTTTTCAGTTTTGTCAGACGTTTGTAATATTCTCACAATAAGCTAATTAGCTCAATTGGAGCATTTCTAGCATGTTTGGTTGAAATTGGAAATTTACATTTTTCACTTTTGTCAGACAATTGCAATATTCTCACAATAAGCTAATTAGCTCAATTGGAGCATTTCTAGCATGTTTGGTTGAAATTGGAAATTTACATTTTTCAGTTTTGTCAGACGTTTGTACACTTCTTACAGTAAGCTTATTTCCGCATTTGGAGCATTTCTAGCATGTTTGGTTGAAATTGGAAATTTACATTTTTCAGTTTTGTCAGACGTTTGTAATATTCTCAAAGTAAGCTAATTAGCTCAATTGGAGCATTTCTAGCATGTTTGGTTGAAATTGGAAATTTACATTTTTCAGCTCTGTCAGACGTTTGTAAAATTCTTACAGTAGGCTTATTTGCGCAATTTGAGCATTTCTAGCATGTTTGGTTGAAATTGGAAATTTACATTTTTCAGTTTTGTCAGACGTTTGTAATATTCTCACAATAAGCTAATTAGCTCAATTGGAGCATTTCTAGCATGTTTGGTTGAAATTCGAAATTTACATTTTTCACTTTTGTCAGACAATTGCAATATTCTCACAATAAGCTAATTAGCTCAATTGGAGCATTTCTAGCATGTTTGGTTGAAATTGGAAATTTACATTTTTCAGCTTTGTCAGACGTTTGTAATATTCTCACAATAAGCTAATTAGCTCAATTGGAGCATTTCTAGCATGTTTGGTTGAAATTGGAAATTTACATTTTTCAGTTTTGTCAGACGTTTGTAATATTCTCACAAAAAGCTAATTAGCTCAAATGGAGCATTTCTAGCATGTTTGGTTGAAATTGGAAATTTACATTTTTCAGTTTTGTCAGACGTTTGTAATATTCTCACAATAAGCTAATTAGCTCAATTGGAGCATTTCTAGCATGTTTGGTTGAAATTGGAAATTTACATTTTTCACTTTTGTCAGACAATTGCAATATTCTCACAATAAGCTAATTAGCTCAATTGGAGCATTTCTAGCATGTTTGGTTGAAATTGGAAATTTACATTTTTCAGTTTTGTCAGACGTTTGTAATATTCTCACAATAAGCTAATTAGCTCAATTGGAGCATTTCTAGCATGTTTGGTTGAAATTGGAAATTTACATTTTTCACTTTTGTCAGACAATTGCAATATTCTCACAATAAGCTAATTAGCTCAATTGGAGCATTTCTAGCATGTTTGGTTGAAATTGGAAATTTACATTTTTCACTTTTGTCAGACAATTGCAATATTCTCACAATAAGCTAATTAGCTCAATTAGAGCATTTCTAGCATGTTTGGTTGAAATTGGAATATTACATTTTTCACTTTTGTCAGACAATTGCAATATTCTCACAATAAGCTAATTAGCTCAATTGGAGCATTTCTAGCATGTTTGGTTGAAATTGGAAATTTACATTTTTCACTTTTGTCAGACGTTTGTAATATTCTCACAATAAGCTAATTAGCTCAATTGGAACATTTCTAGCATGTTTGGTTGAAATTGGAAATTTACATTTTTCAGTTTTGTCAGACGTTTGTAATATTCTCACAATAAGCTAATTAGCTCAATTGGAGCATTTCTAGCATGTTTGGTTGAAATTGGAAATTTACATTTTTCACTTTTGTCGGACGTTTGTAATATTCTCACAATAAGCTAATTAGCTCAATTGGAGCATTTCTAGCATGTTTGGTTGAAATTGAAAATTTACATTTTTCAGTTTTGTCAGACGTTTGTAATATTCTCACAATTAGCTAATTAGCTCAATTGGAGCATTTCTAGCATGTTTAGTTGAAATTGGAAATTTGCATTTTTCACTTTTGTCAGACAATTGCAATATTCTCTCAATAAGCTAATTAGCTCAATTGGAGCATTTCTAGCATGTTTGGTTGAAATTGGAAATTTACATTTTTCAGTTTTGTCAGACGTTTGTACACTTCTTACAGTAAGCCTATTTCCGCATTTGGAGCATTTCTAGCATGTTTGGTTAAATTTGGAAATTTACATTTTTCAGTTTTGTCAGACGTTTGTAATAATCTCAAAATAAGCTAATTAGCTCAATTGGAACATTTCTAGCATGTTTAGTTGAAATTGGAAATTTGCATTTTTCACTTTTGTCAGACAATTGCAATATTCTTTCAATAAGCTAATTAGCTCAATTGGAGCATTTCTAGCATGTTTGGTTGAAATTGGAAATTTACATTTTTCAGCTCTGTCAGACGTTTGTTAAATTCTTACAGTAGGCTTATTTGCGCAATTTGAGCATTTCTAGCATGTTTGGTTGAAATTGGAAATTTACATTTTTCAGTTTTGTCAGACGTTTGTAAAATTCTCACAATAAGTTAATTAGCTCAATTGGAGCATTTCTAGCATGTTTGGTTGAAATTGGAAATTTACATTTTTCAGCTTTGTCAGACGTTTGTAATATTCTCACAATAAGCTAATTAGCTCAATTGGAGCATTTCTAGCATGTTTGGTTGAAATTGGAAATTAACATTTTTCAGTTTTGTCAGACGTTTGTAATATTCTCACAATAAGCTAATTAGCTCAATTGGAGCATTTCTAGCATGTTTGGTTGAAATTGAAACTTTACATTTTTCACTTTTGTCAGACAATTGCAATATTCTCACAATAAGCTAATTAGCTCAATTGGAGCATTTCTAGCATGTTTAGTTGAAATTGGAAATTTACATTTTTCACTTTTGTCAGACGTTTGTAATATTCTCACAATAAGCTAATTAGCTCAATTGGAGCATTTCTAGCATGTTTGGTTGAAATTGGAAATTTACATTTTTCAGTTTTGTCAGACGTTTGTAATATTCTCACAATAAGCTAATTAGCTCAATTGGAGCATTTCTAGCATGTTTGGTTAAAATTGAAAATTTACAATTTTCAGTTTTGTCAGACGTTTGTAATATTCTCACAATAAGCTAATTAGCTCAATTGGAGCATTTCTAGCATGTTTGGTTGAAATCAGAAATTTACATTTTTTACTTTTGTCAGGCGTTTGTAATATTCTCACAATAAGCTAATTAGCTCAATTGGAGCATTTCTAGCATGTTTGGTTGAAGTTGGAAATTTACATTTTTCAGTTTTGTCAGACGTTTGTAATATTCTCACAATAAGCTAATTAGCTCAATTGGAGCATTTCTAGCATGTTTGGTTGAAATTGGAAATTTACATTTTTCACTTTTGTCAGACGTTTGTAATATTCTAACAATAAGCTAATTAGCTCAATTGGAGCATTTCTAGCATGTTTGGTTGAAATTGGAAATTACATTTTTCAGTTTTGTCAGACAATTGCAATATTCTATCAATGAGCTAATTAGCTCAATTGGAGCATTTCTAGCATGTTTGGTTGAAATTGAAAATTTACATTTTTCAGTTTTGTCAGACGTTTGTAATATTCTCACAATAAGCTAATTAGCTCAATTGGAGCATTTCTAGCATGTTTGGTTGAAATTGGAAATTTAAATTTTTCAGTTTGGTCAGACGTTTGTAATATTCTCACAATAAGCTAATTAGCTCAATTGGAGCATTTCTAGCATGTTTAGTTGAAATTGGAAATTTACATTTTTCAGTTTTGTCAGACGTTTGTAATATTCTCACAATAAGCTAATTAGCTCAATTTGAGCATTTCTAGCATGTTTGGTTGAAATTGAAAGTTTACATTTTTCACTTTTGTCAGACAATTGCAATATTCTCACAATAAGCTAACTAGCTCAATTGGAGCATTTCTAGCATGTTTGGTTGAAATTGAAAATTTGAATTTTTCACTTTTGTCAGACAAATGCAATATTCTCTCAATAAGCTAATTAGCTCAATTGGAGCATTTCTAGCATGTTTGGTTGAAATTGGAAATTTACATTTTTCAGTTTTGTCAGACGTTTGTACACTTCTTACATTAAGCTTATTTCCGCATTTGGAGCATTTCTAGCATGTTTGGTTGAAATTGGAAATTTACATTTTTCAGCTCTGTCAGACGTTTGTAAAATTCTTACAGTAGGCTTATTTGCGCAATTTGAGCATTTCTAGCATGTTTGGTTGAAATTGGAAATTTACATTTTTCAGTTTGGTCAGACGTTTGTAATATTCTCACAATAAGCTAATTAGCTCAATTGGAGCATTTCTAGCATGTTTGGTTGAAATTGGAAATTTACATTTTTCACTTTTGTCAGACAATTGCAATATTCTCACAATAAGCTAATTAGCTCAATTGCAGCATTTCTAGCATGTTTGGTTGAAATTGGAAATTTACATTTTTCAGCTTTGTCAGACGTTTGTAATATTCTCACAATAAGCTAATTAGCTCAATTGGAGCATTTCTAGCATGTTTGGTTGAAATTGGAAATTTACATTTTTCAGTTTTGTCAGACGTTTGTAATATTCTCACAAAAAGCTAATTAGCTCAAATGGAGCATTTCTAGCATGTTTGGTTGAAATTGGAAATTTACATTTTTCAGTTTTGTCAGACGTTTGTAATATTCTCACAATAAGCTAATTAGCTCAATTGGAGCATTTCTAGCATGTTTGGTTGAAATTGGAAATTTACATTTTTCACTTTTGTCAGACAATTGCAATATTCTCACAATAAGCTAATTAGCTCAATTGGAGCATTTCTAGCATGTTTGGTTGAAATTGGAAATTTACATTTTTCAGTTTTGTCAGACGTTTGTAATATTCTCACAATAAGCTAATTAGCTCAATTGGAGCATTTCTAGCATGTTTGGTTGAAATTGGAAATTTACATTTTTCAGTTTTGTCAGACGTTTGTAATATTCTCACAATAAGCTAATTAGCTCAATTGGAGCATTTCTAGCATGTTTGGTTAAAATTGAAAATTTACAATTTTCAGTTTTGTCAGACGTTTGTAATATTCTCACAATAAGCTAATTAGCTCAATTGGAGCATTTCTAGCATGTTTGGTTGAAATCAGAAATTTACATTTTTTACTTTTGTCAGGCATTTGTAATATTCTCACAATAAGCTAATTAGCTCAATTGGAGCATTTCTAGCATGTTTGGTTGAAGTTGGAAATTTACATTTTTCAGTTTTGTCAGACGTTTGTAATATTCTCACAATAAGCTAATTAGCTCAATTGGAGCATTTCTAGCATGTTTGGTTGAAATTGGAAATTTACATTTTTCACTTTTGTCAGACGTTTGTAATATTCTAACAATAAGCTAATTAGCTCAATTGGAGCATTTCTAGCATGTTTGGTTGAAATTGGAAATTACATTTTTCAGTTTTGTCAGACGTTTGTAATATTCTCACAATAAGCTAATTAGCTCAATTGGAGCATTTCTAGCATGTTTGGTTGAAATTGGAAATTTAAATTTTTCAGTTTGGTCAGACGTTTGTAATATTCTCACAATAAGCTAATTAGCTCAATTGGAGCATTTCTAGCATGTTTAGTTGAAATTGGAAATTTACATTTTTCAGTTTTGTCAGACGTTTGTAATATTCTCACAATAAGCTAATTAGCTCAATTTGAGCATTTCTAGCATGTTTGGTTGAAATTGAAAGTTTACATTTTTCACTTTTGTCAGACAATTGCAATATTCTCACAATAAGCTAACCAGCTCAATTGGAGCATTTCTAGCATGTTTGGTTGAAATTGGAAATTTAAATTTTTCAGTTTGGTCAGACGTTTGTAATATTCTCACAATAAGCTAATTAGCTCAATTGGAGCATTTCTAGCATGTTTAGTTGAAATTGGAAATTTACATTTTTCAGTTTTGTCAGACGTTTGTAATATTCTCACAATAAGCTAATTAGCTCAATTTGAGCATTTCTAGCATGTTTGGTTGAAATTGAAAGTTTACATTTTTCACTTTTGTCAGACAATTGCAATATTCTCACAATAAGCTAACTAGCTCAATTGGAGCATTTCTAGCATGTTTGGTTGAAATTGAAAATTTGCATTTTTCACTTTTGTCAGACAATTGCAATATTCTCTCAATAAGCTAATTAGCTCAATTGGAGCATTTCTAGCATGTTTGGTTGAAATTGGAAATTTACATTTTTCACTTTTGTCAGACAATTGCAATATTCTCACAATAAGCTAATTAGCTCAATTGGAGCATTTCTAGCATGTTTGGTTGAAATTGGAAATTTACATTTTTCAGCTTTGTCAGACGTTTGTAATATTCTCACAATAAGCTAATTAGCTCAATTGGAGCATTTCTAGCATGTTTGGTTGAAATTGGAAATTTACATTTTTCAGTTTTGTCAGACGTTTGTAATATTCTCACAAAAAGCTAATTAGCTCAAATGGAGCATTTCTAGCATGTTTGGTTGAAATTGGAAATTTACATTTTTCAGTTTTGTCAGACGTTTGTAATATTCTCACAATAAGCTAATTAGCTCAATTGGAGCATTTCTAGCATGTTTGGTTGAAATTGGAAATTTACATTTTTCACTTTTGTCAGACAATTGCAATATTCTCACAATAAGCTAATTAGCTCAATTGGAGCATTTCTAGCATGTTTGGTTGAAATTGGAAATTTACATTTTTCAGTTTTGTCAGACGTTTGTAATATTCTCACAATAAGCTAATTAGCTCAATTGGAGCATTTCTAGCATGTTTGGTTGAAATTGGAAATTTACATTTTTCAGTTTTGTCAGACGTTTGTAATATTCTCACAATAAGCTAATTAGCTCAATTGGAGCATTTCTAGCATGTTTGGTTAAAATTGAAAATTTACAATTTTCAGTTTTGTCAGACGTTTGTAATATTCTCACAATAAGCTAATTAGCTCAATTGGAGCATTTCTAGCATGTTTGGTTGAAATTGGAAATTTACATTTTTCAGTTTTGTCAGACGTTTGTAATATTCTCACAAAAAGCTAATTAGCTCAAATGGAGCATTTCTAGCATGTTTGGTTGAAATTGGAAATTTACATTTTTCAGCTTTGTCAGACGTTTGTAATATTCTCACAATAAGCTAATTAGCTCAATTGGAGCATTTCTAGCATGTTTGGTTGAAATTGGAAATTTACATTTTTCAGTTTTGTCAGACGTTTGTAATATTCTCACAAAAAGCTAATTAGCTCAAATGGAGCATTTCTAGCATGTTTGGTTGAAATTGGAAATTTACATTTTTCAGTTTTGTCAGACGTTTGTAATATTCTCACAATAAGCTAATTAGCTCAATTGGAGCATTTCTAGCATGTTTGGTTGAAATTGGAAATTTACATTTTTCACTTTTGTCAGACAATTGCAATATTCTCACAATAAGCTAATTAGCTCAATTGGAGCATTTCTAGCATGTTTGGTTGAAATTGGAAATTTACATTTTTCAGTTTTGTCAGACGTTTGTAATATTCTCACAATAAGCTAATTAGCTCAATTGGAGCATTTCTAGCATGTTTGGTTGAAATTGGAAATTTACATTTTTCAGTTTTGTCAGACGTTTGTAATATTCTCACAATAAGCTAATTAGCTCAATTGGAGCATTTCTAGCATGTTTGGTTAAAATTGAAAATTTACAATTTTCAGTTTTGTCAGACGTTTGTAATATTCTCACAATAAGCTAATTAGCTCAATTGGAGCATTTCTAGCATGTTTGGTTGAAATCAGAAATTTACATTTTTTACTTATGTCAGGCATTTGTAATATTCTCACAATAAGCTAATTAGCTCAATTGGAGCATTTCTAGCGTGTTTGGTTGAAGTTGGAAATTTACATTTTTCAGTTTTGTCAGACGTTTGTAATATTCTCACAATAAGCTAATTAGCTCAATTGGAGCATTTCTAGCATGTTTGGTTGAAATTGGAAATTTACATTTTTCACTTTTGTCAGACGTTTGTAATATTCTAACAATAAGCTAATTAGCTCAATTGGAGCATTTCTAGCATGTTTGGTTGAAATTGGAAATTACATTTTTCAGTTTTGTCAGACGTTTGTAATATTCTCACAATAAGCTAATTAGCTCAATTGGAGCATTTCTAGCATGTTTGGTTGAAATTGGAAATTTAAATTTTTCAGTTTGGTCAGACGTTTGTAATATTCTCACAATAAGCTAATTAGCTCAATTGGAGCATTTCTAGCATGTTTAGTTGAAATTGGAAATTTACATTTTTCAGTTTTGTCAGACGTTTGTAATATTCTCACAATAAGCTAATTAGCTCAATTTGAGCATTTCTAGCATGTTTGGTTGAAATTGAAAGTTTACATTTTTCACTTTTGTCAGACAATTGCAATATTCTCACAATAAGCTAACCAGCTCAATTGGAGCATTTCTAGCATGTTTGGTTGAAATTGAAAATTGGCATTTTTCACTTTTGTCAGACAATTGCAATATTCTCTCAATAAGCTAATTAGCTCAATTGGAGCATTTCTAGCATGTTTGGTTGAAATTGGAAATTACATTTTTCAGTTTTGTCAGACGTTTGTAATATTCTCACAATAAGCTAATTAGCTCAATTGGAGCATTTCTAGCATGTTTGGTTGAAATTGGAAATTTAAATTTTTCAGTTTGGTCAGACGTTTGTAATATTCTCACAATAAGCTAATTAGCTCAATTGGAGCATTTCTAGCATGTTTAGTTGAAATTGGAAATTTACATTTTTCAGTTTTGTCAGACGTTTGTAATACTCTCACAATAAGCTAATTAGCTCAATTTGAGCATTTCTAGCATGTTTGGTTGAAATTGAAAGTTTACATTTTTCACTTTTGTCAGACAATTGCAATATTCTCACAATAAGCTAACTAGCTCAATTGGAGCATTTCTAGCATGTTTGGTTGAAATTGGAAATTTACATTTTTCACTTTTGTCAGACAATTGCAATATTCTCACAATAAGCTAATTAGCTCAATTGGAGCATTTCTAGCATGTTTGGTTGAAATTGGAAATTTACATTTTTCAGTTTTGTCAGACGTTTGTAATATTCTCACAATAAGCTAATTAGCTCAATTGGAGCATTTCTAGCATGTTTGGTTGAAATTGGAAATTTACATTTTTCAGTTTTGTCAGACGTTTGTAATATTCTCACAAAAAGCTAATTAGCTCAAATGGAGCATTTCTAGCATGTTTGGTTGAAATTGGAAATTTACATTTTTCACTTTTGTCAGACAATTGCAATATTCTCACAATAAGCTAATTAGCTCAATTGGAGCATTTCTAGCATGTTTGGTTGAAATTGGAAATTTACATTTTTCAGCTTTGTCAGACGTTTGTAATATTCTCACAATAAGCTAATTAGCTCAATTGGAGCATTTCTAGCATGTTTGGTTGAAATTGGAAATTTACATTTTTCAGTTTTGTCAGACGTTTGTAATATTCTCACAAAAAGCTAATTAGCTCAAATGGAGCATTTCTAGCATGTTTGGTTGAAATTGGAAATTTACATTTTTCAGTTTTGTCAGACGTTTGTAATATTCTCACAATAAGCTAATTAGCTCAATTGGAGCATTTCTAGCATGTTTGGTTGAAATTGGAAATTTACATTTTTCACTTTTGTCAGACAATTGCAATATTCTCACAATAAGCTAATTAGCTCAATTGGAGCATTTCTAGCATGTTTGGTTGAAATTGGAAATTTACATTTTTCAGTTTTGTCAGACGTTTGTAATATTCTCACAATAAGCTAATTAGCTCAATTGGAGCATTTCTAGCATGTTTGGTTGAAATTGGAAATTTACATTTTTCAGTTTTGTCAGACGTTTGTAATATTCTCACAATAAGCTAATTAGCTCAATTGGAGCATTTCTAGCATGTTTGGTTAAAATTGAAAATTTACAATTTTCAGTTTTGTCAGACGTTTGTAATATTCTCACAATAAGCTAATTAGCTCAATTGGAGCATTTCTAGCATGTTTGGTTGAAATCAGAAATTTACATTTTTTACTTTTGTCAGGCGTTTGTAATATTCTCACAATAAGCTAATTAGCTCAATTGGAGCATTTCTAGCATGTTTGGTTGAAGTTGGAAATTTACATTTTTCAGTTTTGTCAGACGTTTGTAATATTCTCACAATAAGCTAATTAGCTCAATTGGAGCATTTCTAGCATGTTTGGTTGAAATTGGAAATTTACATTTTTCACTTTTGTCAGACGTTTGTAATATTCAAACAATAAGCTAATTAGCTCAATTGGAGCATTTCTAGCATGTTTGGTTGAAATTGAAAATTTGCATTTTTCACTTTTGTCAGACAATTGCAATATTCTCTCAATAAGCTAATTAGCTCAATTGGAGCATTTCTAGCATGTTTGGTTGAAATTGGAAATTTACATTTTTCAGTTTTGTCAGACGTTTGTACACTTCTTACAGTAAGCTTATTTCTGCATTTGGAGCATTTCTAGCATGTTTGGTTGAAATTGGAAATTTACATTTTTCAGTTTTGTCAGACGTTTGTAATATTCTCAAAGTAAGCTAATTAGCTCAATTGGAGCATTTCTAGCATGTTTGGTTGAAATTGGAAATTTACATTTTTCAGCTCTGTCAGACGTTTGTAAAATTCTTACAGTAGGCTTATTTGCGCAATTTGAGCATTTCTAGCATGTTTGGTTGAAATTGGAAATTTACATTTTTCAGTTTTGTCAGACGTTTGTAATATTCTCACAATAAGCTAATTAGCTCAATTGGAGCATTTCTAGCATGTTTGGTTGAAATTGGAAATTTACATTTTTCACTTTTGTCAGACAATTGCAATATTCTCACAATAAGCTAATTAGCTCAATTGGAGCATTTCTAGCATGTTTGGTTGAAATTGGAATTTTACATTTTTCAGCTTTGTCAGACGTTTGTAATATTCTCACAATAAGCTAATTAGCTCAATTGGAGCATTTCTAGCATGTTTGGTTGAAATTGGAAATTTACATTTTTCAGTTTTGTCAGACGTTTGTAATATTCTCACAAAAAGCTAATTAGCTCAAATGGAGCATTTCTAGCATGTTTGGTTGAAATTGGAAATTTACATTTTTCAGTTTTGTCAGACGTTTGTAATATTCTCACAATAAGCTAATTAGCTCAATTGGAGCATTTCTAGCATGTTTGGTTGAAATTGGAAATTTACATTTTTCACTTTTGTCAGACAATTGCAATATTCTCACAATAAGCTAATTAGCTCAATTGGAGCATTTCTAGCATGTTTGGTTGAAATTGGAAATTTACATTTTTCAGTTTTGTCAGACGTTTGTAATATTCTTACAATAAGCTAATTAGCTCAATTGGAGCATTTCTAGCATGTTTGGTTGAAATTGGAAATTTACATTTTTCACTTTTGTCAGACAATTGCAATATTCTCACAATAAGCTAATTAGCTCAATTGGAGCATTTCTAGCATGTTTGGTTGAAATTGGAAATTTACATTTTTCACTTTTGTCAGACAATTGCAATATTCTCACAATAAGCTAATTAGCTCAATTGGAGCATTTCTAGCATAATTGGTTGAAATTGGAAAATTACATTTTTCACTTTTGTCAGACGTTTGTAATATTCTCACAATAAGCTAATTAGCTCAATTGGAAAATTTCTAGCATGTTTGGTTGAAATTGGAAATTTACATTTTTCAGTTTTGTCAGACGTTTGTAATATTCTCACAATAAGCTAATTAGCTCAATTAGAGCATTTCTAGCATGTTTGGTTGAAATTGGAAATTTACATTTTTCACTTTTGTCAGACAATTGCAATATTCTCACAATAGGCTAATTAGCTCAATTGGAGCATTTCTAGCATGTTTGGTTGAAATTGGAAATTTACATTTTTCAGTTTTGTCAGACGTTTGTAATATTCTCACAATAAGCTAATTAGCTCAATTGGAACATTTCTAGCATGTTTGGTTGAAATTGGAAATTTACATTTTTCAGTTTTGTCAGACGTTTGTAATATTCTCACAATAAGCTAATTAGCTCAACTGGAGCATTTCTAGCATGTTTGGTTGAAATTGGAAATTTACATTTTTCAGTTTGGTCAGACGTTTGTAATATTCTCACAATAAGCTAATTAGCTCAATTGGAGCATTTCTAGCATGTTTGGTTGAAATTGGATTTTTACATTTTTCACTTTTGTCAGACAATTGTAATATTCTAACAATGAGCTAATTAGCTCAATTGGAGCATTTCTAGCATGTTTGGTTGAAATTGGAAATCACATTTTTCAGTTTTGTCAGATAATTGCAATATTCTATCAATAAGCTAATTAGCTCAATTGGAGCATTTCTAGCATGTTTGGTTGAAATTGAAAATTTACATTTTTCAGTTTTGTCAGACGTTTGTAATATTCTCACAATAAGCTAATTAGCTCAATTGGAGCATTTCTAGCACGTTTGGTTGAAATTGGAAATTTACATTTATCAGTTTTGTTAGACGTTTGTAATATTCTCACAAAAAGCTAATTAGCTCAAATGGAGCATTTCTAGCATGTTTGGTTGAAATTGGAAATTTACATTTTTCAGTTTTGTCAGACGTTTGTAATATTCTCACAATAAGCTAATTAGCTCAATTGGAGCATTTCTAGCATGTTTGGTTGAAATTGGAAATTTACATTTTTCACTTTTGTCAGACAATTGCAATATTCTCACAATAAGCAAATTAGCTCAATTGGAGCATTTCTAGCATGTTTGGTTGAAATTGAAAATTTACATTTTTCAGTTTTGTCAGACGTTTGTAATATTCTCACAATAGGCTAATTAGCTCAATTGGAGCATTTCTAGCATGTTTGGTTGAAATTAGAAATTTACATTTTTCAGTTTTGTCAGACAATTGCAATATTCTATCAATAAGCTAATTAGCTCAATTGGAGCATTTCTAGCATGTTTGGTTGAAATTGGAAATTTACATTTTTCACTTTTGTCGGACGTTTGTAATATTCTCACAATAAGCTAATTAGCTCAATTGGAGCATTTCTAGCATGTTTGGTTGAAATTCAAAATTTACATTTTTCACTTTTGTCAGACAATTGCAATATTCTCACAATAAGCTAACTAGCTCAATTGGAGCATTTCTAGCATGTTTGGTTGAAATTGAAAATTTACATTTTTCAGTTTTGTCAGACGTTTGTAATATTCTCACAATTAGCTAATTAGCTCAATTGGAGCATTTCTAGCATGTTTAGTTGAAATTGGAAATTTGCATTTTTCACTTTTGTCAGACAATTGCAATATTCTCTCAATAAGCTAATTAGCTCAATTGGAGCATTTCTAGCATGTTTGGTTGAAATTGGAAATTTACATTTTTCAGTTTTGTCAGACGTTTGTACACTTCTTACAGTAAGCTTATTTCCGCATTTGGAGCATTTCTAGCATGTTTGGTTAAAATCAGAAATTTACATTTTTTACTTTTGTCAGGCGTTTGTAATATTCTCACAATAAGCTAATTAGCTCAATTGGAGCATTTCTAGCATGTTTGGTTGAAGTTGGAAATTTACATTTTTCAGTTTTGTCAGACGTTTGTAATATTCTCACAATAAGCTAATTAGCTCAATTGGAGCATTTCTAGCATGTTTGGTTGAAATTGGAAATTTACATTTTTCACTTTTGTCAGACGTTTGTAATATTCAAACAATAAGCTAATTAGCTCAATTGGAGCATTTCTAGCATGTTTGGTTGAAATTGGAAATTTACATTTTTCAGTTTTGTCAGACAATTGCAATATTCTATCAATAAGCTAATTAGCTCAATTGGAGCATTTCTAGCATGTTTGGTTGAAATTGAAAATTTACATTTTTCAGTTTTGTCAGACGTTTGTAATATTCTCACAATAAGCTAATTAGCTCAATTGGAGCATTTCTAGCATGTTTGGTTGAAATTGGAAATTTAAATTTTTCAGTTTGGTCAGACGTTTGTAATATTCTCACAATAAGCTAATTAGCTCAATTGGAGCATTTCTAGCATGTTTAGTTGAAATTGGAAATTTACATTTTTCAGTTTTGTCAGACGTTTGTAATATTCTCACAATAAGCTAATTAGCTCAATTTGAGCATTTCTAGCATGTTTGGTTGAAATTGAAAGTTTACATTTTTCACTTTTGTCAGACAATTGCCATATTCTCACAATAAGCTAACTAGCTCAATTGGAGCATTTCTAGCATGTTTGGTTGAAATTGAAAATTTGCATTTTTCACTTTTGTCAGACAATTGCAATATTCTCTCAATAAGCTAATTAGCTCAATTGGAGCATTTCTAGCATGTTTGGTTGAAATTGGAAATTTACATTTTTCAGTTTTGTCAGACGTTTGTAATATTCTCACAAAAAGCTAATTAGCTCAAATGGAGCATTTCTAGCATGTTTGGTTGAAATTGGAAATTTACATTTTTCAGTTTTGTCAGACGTTTGTAATATTCTCACAATAAGCTAATTAGCTCAATTGGAGCATTTCTAGCATGTTTGGTTGAAATTGGAAATTTACATTTTTCACTTTTGTCAGACAATTGCAATATTCTCACAATAAGCTAATTAGCTCAATTGGAGCATTTCTAGCATGTTTGGTTGAAATTGGAAATTTACATTTTTCAGTTTTGTCAGACGTTTGTAATATTCTCACAATAAGCTAATTAGCTCAATTGGAGCATTTCTAGCATGTTTGGTTGAAATTGGAAATTTACATTTTTCAGTTTTGTCAGACGTTTGTAATATTCTCACAATAAGCTAATTAGCTCAATTGGAGCATTTCTAGCATGTTTGGTTAAAATTGAAAATTTACAATTTTCAGTTTTGTCAGACGTTCGTAATATTCTCACAATAAGCTAATTAGCTCAATTGGAGCATTTCTAGCATGTTTGGTTGAAATCAGAAATTTACATTTTTTACTTTTGTCAGGCGTTTGTAATATTCTCACAATAAGCTAATTAGCTCAATTGGAGCATTTCTAGCATGTTTGGTTGAAGTTGGAAATTTACATTTTTCAGTTTTGTCAGACGTTTGTAATATTCTCACAATAAGCTAATTAGCTCAATTGGAGCATTTCTAGCATGTTTGGTTGAAATTGGAAATTTACATTTTTCACTTTTGTCAGACGTTTGTAATATTCAAACAATAAGCTAGTTAGCTCAATTGGAGCATTTCTAGCATGTTTGGTTGAAATTGAAAATTTGCATTTTTCACTTTTGTCAGACAATTGCAATATTCTCTCAATAAGCTAATTAGCTCAATTGGAGCATTTCTAGCATGTTTGGTTGAAATTGGAAATTTACATTTTTCAGTTTTGTCAGACGTTTGTACACTTCTTACAGTAAGCTTATTTCTGCATTTGGAGCATTTCTAGCATGTTTGGTTGAAATTGGAAATTTACATTTTTCAGTTTTGTCAGACGTTTGTAATATTCTCAAAGTAAGCTAATTAGCTCAATTGGAGCATTTCTAGCATGTTTGGTTGAAATTGGAAATTTACATTTTTCAGCTCTGTCAGACGTTTGTAAAATTCTTACAGTAGGCTTATTTGCGCAATTTGAGCATTTCTAGCATGTTTGGTTGAAATTGGAAATTTACATTTTTCAGTTTTGTCAGACGTTTGTAATATTCTCACAATAAGCTAATTAGCTCAATTGGAGCATTTCTAGCATGTTTGGTTGAAATTGGAAATTTACATTTTTCACTTTTGTCAGACAATTGCAATATTCTCACAATAAGCTAATTAGCTCAATTGGAGCATTTCTAGCATGTTTGGTTGAAATTGGAATTTTACATTTTTCAGCTTTGTCAGACGTTTGTAATATTCTCACAATAAGCTAATTAGCTCAATTGGAGCATTTCTAGCATGTTTGGTTGAAATTGGAAATTTACATTTTTCAGTTTTGTCAGACGTTTGTAATTTTCTCACAAAAAGCTAATTAGCTCAAATGGAGCATTTCTAGCATGTTTGGTTGAAATTGGAAATTTACATTTTTCAGTTTTGTCAGACGTTTGTAATATTCTCACAATAAGCTAATTAGCTCAATTGGAGCATTTCTAGCATGTTTGGTTGAAATTGGAAATTTACATTTTTCACTTTTGTCAGACAATTGCAATATTCTCACAATAAGCTAATTAGCTCAATTGGAGCATTTCTAGCATGTTTGGTTGAAATTGGAAATTTACATTTTTCAGTTTTGTCAGACGTTTGTAATATTCTTACAATAAGCTAATTAGCTCAATTGGAGCATTTCTAGAATGTTTGGTTGAAATTGGAAATTTACATTTTTCACTTTTGTCAGACAATTGCAATATTCTCACAATAAGCTAATTAGCTCAATTGGAGCATTTCTAGCATGTTTGGTTGAAATTGGAAATTTACATTTTTCACTTTTGTCAGACAATTGCAATATTCTCACAATAAGCTAATTAGCTCAATTGGAGCATTTCTAGCATAATTGGTTGAAATTGGAAAATTACATTTTTCACTTTTGTCAGACGTTTGTAATATTCTCACAATAAGCTAATTAGCTCAATTGGAACATTTCTAGCATGTTTGGTTGAAATTGGAAATTTACATTTTTCAGTTTTGTCAGACGTTTGTAATATTCTCACAATAAGCTAATTAGCTCAATTAGAGCATTTCTAGCATGTTTGGTTGAAATTGGAAATTTACATTTTTCACTTTTGTCAGACAATTGCAATATTCTCACAATAGGCTAATTAGCTCAATTGGAGCATTTCTAGCATGTTTGGTTGAAATTGGAAATTTACATTTATCAGTTTTGTTAGACGTTTGTAATATTCTCACAAAAAGCTAATTAGCTCAAATGGAGCATTTCTAGCATGTTTGGTTGAAATTGGAAATTTACATTTTTCAGTTTTGTCAGACGTTTGTAATATTCTCACAATAAGCTAATTAGCTCAATTGGAGCATTTCTAGCATGTTTGGTTGAAATTGGAAATTTACATTTTTCACTTTTGTCAGACAATTGCAATATTCTCACAATAAGCAAATTAGCTCAATTGGAGCATTTCTAGCATGTTTGGTTGAAATTGAAAATTTACATTTTTCAGTTTTGTCAGACGTTTGTAATATTCTCACAATAAGCTAATTAGCTCAATTGGAGCATTTCTAGCATGTTTGGTTGAAATTAGAAATTTACATTTTTCAGTTTTGTCAGACAATTGCAATATTCTATCAATAAGCTAATTAGCTCAATTGGAGCATTTCTAGCATGTTTGGTTGAAATTGGAAATTTACATTTTTCACTTTTGTCGGACGTTTGTAATATTCTCACAATAAGCTAATTAGCTCAATTGGAGCATTTCTAGCATGTTTGGTTGAAATTCAAAATTTACATTTTTCACTTTTGTCAGACAATTGCAATATTCTCACAATAAGCTAACTAGCTCAATTGGAGCATTTCTAGCATGTTTGGTTGAAATTGAAAATTTACATTTTTCAGTTTTGTCAGACGTTTGTAATATTCTCACAATTAGCTAATTAGCTCAATTGGAGCATTTCTAGCATGTTTAGTTGAAATTGGAAATTTGCATTTTTCACTTTTGTCAGACAATTGCAATATTCTCTCAATAAGCTAATTAGCTCAATTGGAGCATTTCTAGCATGTTTGGTTGAAATTGGAAATTTACATTTTTCAGTTTTGTCAGACGTTTGTACACTTCTTACAGTAAGCTTATTTCCGCATTTGGAGCATTTCTAGCATGTTTGGTTAAAATCAGAAATTTACATTTTTTACTTTTGTCAGGCGTTTGTAATATTCTCACAATAAGCTAATTAGCTCAATTGGAGCATTTCTAGCATGTTTGGTTGAAGTTGGAAATTTACATTTTTCAGTTTTGTCAGACGTTTGTAATATTCTCACAATAAGCTAATTAGCTCAATTGGAGCATTTCTAGCATGTTTGGTTGAAATTGGAAATTTACATTTTTCACTTTTGTCAGACGTTTGTAATATTCAAACAATAAGCTAATTAGCTCAATTGGAGCATTTCTAGCATGTTTGGTTGAAATTGGAAATTTACATTTTTCAGTTTTGTCAGACAATTGCAATATTCTATCAATAAGCTAATTAGCTCAATTGGAGCATTTCTAGCATGTTTGGTTGAAATTGAAAATTTACATTTTTCAGTTTTGTCAGACGTTTGTAATATTCTCACAATAAGCTAATTAGCTCAATTGGAGCATTTCTAGCATGTTTGGTTGAAATTGGAAATTTACATTTTTCAGTTTGGTCAGACGTTTGTAATATTCTCACAATAAGCTAATTAGCTCAATTGGAGCATTTCTAGCATGTTTGGTTGAAATTGAAAGTTTACATTTTTCACTGTTGTCAGACAATTGCCATATTCTCACAATAAGCTAACTAGCTCAATTGGAGCATTTCTAGCATGTTTGGTTGAAATTGAAAATTTGCATTTTTCACTTTTGTCAGACAATTGCAATATTCTCTCAATAAGCTAATTAGCTCAATTGGAGCATTTCTAGCATGTTTGGTTGAAATTGAAAATTTACATTTTTCAGTTTTGTCAGACGTTTGTAATATTCTCAAAGTAAGCTAATTAGCTCAATTGGAGCATTTCTAGCATGTTTGGTTGAAATTGGAAATTTACATTTTTCAGCTCTGTCAGACGTTTGTAAAATTCTTACAGTAGGCTTATTTGCGCAATTTGGGCATTTCTAGCATGTTTGGTTGAAATTGGAAATTTACATTTTTCAGTTTTGTCAGACGTTTGTAATATTCTCACAATAAGCTAATTAGCTCAATTGGAGCATTTCTAGCATGTTTGGTTGAAATTGGAAATTTACATTTTTCAGTTTTGTCAGACGTTTGTAATATTCTCACAAAAAGCTAATTAGCTCAAATGGAGCATTTCTAGCATGTTTGGTTGAAATTGGAAATTTACATTTTTCAGTTTTGTCAGACGTTTGTAATATTCTCACAATAAGCTAATTAGCTCAATTGGAGCATTTCTAGCATGTTTGGTTGAAATTGGAAATTTACATTTTTCACTTTTGTCAGACAATTGCAATATTCTCACAATAAGCTAATTAGCTCAATTGGAGCATTTCTAGCATGTTTGGTTGAAATTGGAAATTTACATTTTTCAGTTTTGTCAGACGTTTGTAATATTCTTACAATAAGCTAATTAGCTCAATTGGAGCATTTCTAGCATGTTTGGTTGAAATTGGAAATTTACATTTTTCACTTTTGTCAGACAATTGCAATATTCTCACAATAAGCTAATTAGCTCAATTGGAGCATTTCTAGCATGTTTGGTTGAAATTGGAAATTTACATTTTTCACTTTTGTCAGACAATTGCAATATTCTCACAATAAGCTAATTAGCTCAATTGGAGCATTTCTAGCATAATTGGTTGAAATTGGGAAATTACATTTTTCACTTTTGTCAGACGTTTGTAATATTCTCACAATAAGCTAATTAGCTCAATTGGAACATTTCTAGCATGTTTGGTTGAAATTGGAAATTTACATTTTTCAGTTTTGTCAGACGTTTGTAATATTCTCACAATAAGCTAATTAGCTCAATTAGAGCATTTCTAGCATGTTTGGTTGAAATTGGAAATTTACATTTTTCACTTTTGTCAGACAATTGCAATATTCTCACAATAGGCTAATTAGCTCAATTGGAGCATTTCTAGCATGTTTGGTTGAAATTGGAAATTTACATTTTTCAGTTTTGTCAGACGTTTGTAATATTCTCACAATAAGCTAATTAGCTCAATTGGAACATTTTTAGCATGTTTGGTTGAAATTGGAAATTTACATTTTTCAGTTTTGTCAGACGTTTGTAATATTCTCACAATAAGCTAATTAGCTCAATTGGAGCATTTCTAGCATGTTTGGTTGAAATTGGAAATTTACATTTTTCAGTTTGGTCAGACGTTTGTAATATTCTCACAATAAGCTAATTAGCTCAATTGGAGCATTTCTAGCATGTTTGGTTGAAATTGGAAATCACATTTTTCAGTTTTGTCAGATAATTGCAATATTCTATCAATAAGCTAATTAGCTCAATTGGAGCATTTCTAGCATGTTTGGTTGAAATTGGATTTTTACATTTTTCACTTTTGTCAGACAATTGTAATATTCTAACAATGAGCTAATTAGCTCAATTGGAGCATTTCTAGCATGTTTGGTTGAAATTGGAAATCACATTTTTCAGTTTTGTCAGATAATTGCAATATTCTATCAATAAGCTAATTAGCTCAATTGGAGCATTTCTAGCATGTTTGGTTGAAATTGAAAATTTACATTTTTCAGTTTTGTCAGACGTTTGTAATATTCTCACAATAAGCTAATTAGCTCAATTGGAGCATTTCTAGCACGTTTGGTTGAAATTGGAAATTTACATTTATCAGTTTTGTTAGACGTTTGTAATATTCTCACAAAAAGCTAATTAGCTCAAATGGAGCATTTCTAGCATGTTTGGTTGAAATTGGAAATTTACATTTTTCAGTTTTGTCAGACGTTTGTAATATTCTCACAATAAGCTAATTAGCTCAATTGGAGCATTTCTAGCATGTTTGGTTGAAATTGGAAATTTACATTTTTCACTTTTGTCAGACAATTGCAATATTCTCACAATAAGCTAATTAGCTCAATTGGAGCATTTCTAGCATGTTTGGTTGAAATTGAAAATTTACATTTTTCAGTTTTGTCAGACGTTTGTAATATTCTCACAATAAGCTAATTAGCTCAATTGGAGCATTTCTAGCATGTTTGGTTGAAATTAGAAATTTACATTTTTCAGTTTTGTCAGACAATTGCAATATTCTATCAATAAGCTAATTAGCTCAATTGGAGCATTTCTAGCATGTTTGGTTGAAATTGGAAATTTACATTTTTCACTTTTGTCGGACGTTTGTAATATTCTCACAATAAGCTAATTAGCTCAATTGGAGCATTTCTAGCATGTTTGGTTGAAATTCAAAATTTACATTTTTCACTTTTGTCAGACAATTGCAATATTCTCACAATAAGCTAACTAGCTCAATTGGAGCATTTCTAGCATGTTTGGTTGAAATTGAAAATTTACATTTTTCAGTTTTGTCAGACGTTTGTAATATTCTCACAATTAGCTAATTAGCTCAATTGGAGCATTTCTAGCATGTTTAGTTGAAATTGGAAATTTGCATTTTTCACTTTTGTCAGACAATTGCAATATTCTCTCAATAAGCTAATTAGCTCAATTGGAGCATTTCTAGCATGTTTGGTTGAAATTGGAAATTTACATTTTTCAGTTTTGTCAGACGTTTGTACACTTCTTACAGTAAGCTTATTTCCGCATTTGGAGCATTTCTAGCATGTTTGGTTAAAATCAGAAATTTACATTTTTTACTTTTGTCAGGCGTTTGTAATATTCTCACAATAAGCTAATTAGCTCAATTGGAGCATTTCTAGCATGTTTGGTTGAAGTTGGAAATTTACATTTTTCAGTTTTGTCAGACGTTTGTAATATTCTCACAATAAGCTAATTAGCTCAATTGGAGCATTTCTAGCATGTTTGGTTGAAATTGGAAATTTACATTTTTCACTTTTGTCAGACGTTTGTAATATTCAAACAATAAGCTAATTAGCTCAATTGGAGCATTTCTAGCATGTTTGGTTGAAATTGGAAATTTACATTTTTCAGTTTTGTCAGACAATTGCAATATTCTATCAATAAGCTAATTAGCTCAATTGGAGCATTTCTAGCATGTTTGGTTGAAATTGAAAATTTACATTTTTCAGTTTTGTCAGACGTTTGTAATATTCTCACAATAAGCTAATTAGCTCAATTGGAGCATTTCTAGCATGTTTGGTTGAAATTGGAAATTTAAATTTTTCAGTTTGGTCAGACGTTTGTAATATTCTCACAATAAGCTAATTAGCTCAATTGGAGCATTTCTAGCATGTTTAGTTGAAATTGGAAATTTACATTTTTCAGTTTTGTCAGACGTTTGTAATATTCTCACAATAAGCTAATTAGCTCAATTTGAGCATTTCTAGCATGTTTGGTTGAAATTGAAAGTTTACATTTTTCACTTTTGTCAGACAATTGCCATATTCTCACAATAAGCTAACTAGCTCAATTGGAGCATTTCTAGCATGTTTGGTTGAAATTGAAAATTTGCATTTTTCACTTTTGTCAGACAATTGCAATATTCTCTCAATAAGCTAATTAGCTCAATTGGAGCATTTCTAGCATGTTTGGTTGAAATTGGAAATTTACATTTTTCAGTTTTGTCAGACGTTTGTACACTTCTTACAGTAAGCTTATTTCCGCATTTGGAGCATTTCTAGCATGTTTGGTTGAAATTGGAAATTTACATTTTTCAGTTTTGTCAGACGTTTGTAATATTCTCAAAGTAAGCTAATTAGCTCAATTGGAGCATTTCTAGCATGTTTGGTTGAAATTGGAAATTTACATTCTTCAGCTCTGTCAGACGTTTGTAAAATTCTTACAGTAGGCTTATTTGCGCAATTTGGGCATTTCTAGCATGTTTGGTTGAAATTGGAAATTTACATTTTTCAGTTTTGTCAGACGTTTGTAATATTCTCACAATAAGCTAATTAGCTCAATTGGAGCATTTCTAGCATGTTTGGTTGAAATTGGAAATTTACATTTTTCAGTTTTGTCAGACGTTTGTAATATTCTCACAAAAAGCTAATTAGCTCAAATGGAGCATTTCTAGCATGTTTGGTTGAAATTGGAAATTTACATTTTTCAGTTTTGTCAGACGTTTGTAATATTCTCACAATAAGCTAATTAGCTCAATTGGAGCATTTCTAGCATGTTTGGTTGAAATTGGAAATTTACATTTTTCACTTTTGTCAGACAATTGCAATATTCTCACAATAAGCTAATTAGCTCAATTGGAGCATTTCTAGCATGTTTGGTTGAAATTGGAAATTTACATTTTTCAGTTTTGTCAGACGTTTGTAATATTCTTACAATAAGCTAATTAGCTCAATTGGAGCATTTCTAGCATGTTTGGTTGAAATTGGAAATTTACATTTTTCACTTTTGTCAGACAATTGCAATATTCTCACAATAAGCTAATTAGCTCAATTGGAGCATTTCTAGCATGTTTGGTTGAAATTGGAAATTTACATTTTTCACTTTTGTCAGACAATTGCAATATTCTCACAATAAGCTAATTAGCTCAATTGGAGCATTTCTAGCATAATTGGTTGAAATTGGAAAATTACATTTTTCACTTTTGTCAGACGTTTGTAATATTCTCACAAAAAGCTAATTAGCTCAATTGGAACATTTCTAGCATGTTTGGTTGAAATTGGAAATTTACATTTTTCAGTTTTGTCAGACGTTTGTAATATTCTCACAATAAGCTAATTAGCTCAATTAGAGCATTTCTAGCATGTTTGGTTGAAATTGGAAATTTACATTTTTCACTTTTGTCAGACAATTGCAATATTCTCACAATAGGCTAATTAGCTCAATTGGAGCATTTCTAGCATGTTTGGTTGAAATTGGAAATTTACATTTTTCAGTTTTGTCAGACGTTTGTAATATTCTCACAATAAGCTAATTAGCTCAATTGGAACATTTTTAGCATGTTTGGTTGAAATTGGAAATTTACATTTTTCAGTTTTGTCAGACGTTTGTAATATTCTCACAATAAGCTAATTAGCTCAATTGGAGCATTTCTAGCATGTTTGGTTGAAATTGGAAATTTACATTTTTCAGTTTGGTCAGACGTTTGTAATATTCTCACAATAAGCTAATTAGCTCAATTGGAGCATTTCTAGCATGTTTGGTTGAAATTGGATTTTTACATTTTTCACTTTTGTCAGACAATTGTAATATTCTAACAATGAGCTAATTAGCTCAATTGGAGCATTTCTAGCATGTTTGGTTGAAATTGGAAATCACATTTTTCAGTTTTGTCAGATAATTGCAATATTCTATCAATAAGCTAATTAGCTCAATTGGAGCATTTCTAGCATGTTTGGTTGAAATTGAAAATTTACATTTTTCAGTTTTGTCAGACGTTTGTAATATTTTCACAATAAGCTAATTAGCTCAATTGGAGCATTTCTAGCATGTTTGGTTGAAATTGGAAATTTACATTTTTCACTTTTGTCAGACAATTGCAATATTCTCACAATAAGCTAATTAGCTCAATTGGAGCATTTCTAGCATGTTTAGTTGAAATTGGAAATTTACATTTTTCACTTTTGTCAGACGTTTGTAATATTATCACAATAAGCTAATTAGCTCAATTGGAGCATTTCTAGCATTATTGGTTGAAATTGGAAATTTACATTTTTCAGTTTTGTCAGACGTTTGTAATATTCTCACAATAAGCTAATTAGCTCAATTGGAGCATTTCTAGCACGTTTGGTTGAAATTGGAAATTTACATTTATCAGTTTTGTCAGACGTTTGTAATATTCTCACAAAAAGCTAATTAGCTCAAATGGAGCATTTCTAGCATGTTTGGTTGAAATTGGAAATTTACATTTTTCAGTTTTGTCAGACGTTTGTAATATTCTCACAATAAGCTAATTAGCTCAATTGGAGCATTTCTAGCATGTTTGGTTGAAATTGGAAATTTACATTTTTCACTTTTGTCAGACAATTGCAATATTCTCACAATAAGCTAATTAGCTCAATTGGAGCATTTCTAGCATGTTTGGTTGAAATTGAAAATTTACATTTTTCAGTTTTGTCAGACGTTTGTAATATTCTCACAATAAGCTAATTAGCTCAATTGGAGCATTTCTAGCATGTTTGGTTGAAATTGGAAATTTACATTTTTCAGTTTTGTCAGACAATTGCAATATTCTATCAATAAGCTAATTAGCTCAATTGGAGCATTTCTAGCATGTTTGGTTGAAATTGGAAATTTACATTTTTCACTTTTGTCGGACGTTTGTAATATTCTCACAATAAGCTAATTAGCTCAATTGGAGCATTTCTAGCATGTTTGGTTGAAATTCAAAATTTACATTTTTCACTTTTGTCAGACAATTGCAATATTCTCACAATAAGCTAACTAGCTCAATTGGAGCATTTCTAGCATGTTTGGTTGAAATTGAAAATTTACATTTTTCAGTTTTGTCAGACGTTTGTAATATTCTCACAATTAGCTAATTAGCTCAATTGGAGCATTTCTAGCATGTTTAGTTGAAATTGGAAATTTGCATTTTTCACTTTTGTCAGACAATTGCAATATTCTCTCAATAAGCTAATTAGCTCAATTGGAGCATTTCTAGCATGTTTGGTTGAAATTGGAAATTTACATTTTTCAGTTTTGTCAGACGTTTGTACACTTCTTACAGTAAGCTTATTTCCGCATTTGGAGCATTTCTAGCATGTTTGGTTAAAATTGGAAATTTACATTTTTCAGTTTTGTCAGACGTTTGTAATATTCTCACAATAAGCTAATTAGCTCAATTGGAGCATTTCTAGCATGTTTAGTTGAAATTGGAAATTTGCATTGTTTACTTTTGTCAGACAATTGCAATATTCTTTCAATAAGCTAATTAGCTCAATTGGAGCATTTCTAGCATGTTTGGTTGAAAATGGAAATTTACATTTTTCAGCTCTGTCAGACGTTTGTTAAATTCTTACAGTAGGCTTATTTGCGCAATTTGAGCATTTCTAGCATGTTTGGTTGAAATTGGAAATTTACATTTTTCAGTTTTGTCAGACGTTTGTAATATTCTCACAATAAGTTAATTAGCTCAATTGGAGCATTTCTAGCATGTTTGGTTGAAATTGGAAATTTACATTTTTCACTTTTGTCAGACAATTGCAATATTCTTACAATAAGCTAATTAGCTCAATTGGAGCATTTCTAGCATGTTTGGTTGAAATTGGAAATTTACATTTTTCAGCTTTGTCAGACGTTTGTAATATTCTCACAATAAGCTAATTAGCTCAATTGGAGCATTTCTAGCATGTTTGGTTGAAATTGGAAATTTACATTTTTCAGTTTTGTCAGACGTTTGTAATATTCTCACAATAAGCTAATTAGCTCAATTGGAGCATTTCTAGCATGTTTGGTTGAAATTGGAACTTTACATTTTTCACTTTTGTCAGACAATTGCAATATTCTAACAATGAGCTAATTAGCTCAATTGGAGCATTTCTAGCATGTTTGGTTGAAATTGGAAATCACATTTTTCAGTTTTGTCAGATAATTGCAATATTCTATCAATAAGCTAATTAGCTCAATTGGAGCATTTCTAGCATGTTTGGTTGAAATTGAAAATTTACATTTTTCAGTTTTGTCAGACGTTTGTAATATTCTCACAATAAGCTAATTAGCTCAATTGGAGCATTTCTAGCACGTTTGGTTGAAATTGGAAATTTACATTTATCAGTTTTGTTAGACGTTTGTAATATTCTCACAAAAAGCTAATTAGCTCAAATGGAGCATTTCTAGCATGTTTGGTTGAAATTGGAAATTTACATTTTTCAGTTTTGTCAGACGTTTGTAATATTCTCACAATAAGCTAATTAGCTCAATTGGAGCATTTCTAGCATGTTTGGTTGAAATTGGAAATTTACATTTTTCACTTTTGTCAGACAATTGCAATATTCTCACAATAAGCTAATTAGCTCAATTGGAGCATTTCTAGCATGTTTGGTTGAAATTGAAAATTTACATTTTTCAGTTTTGTCAGACGTTTGTAATATTCTCACAATAAGCTAATTAGCTCAATTGGAGCATTTCTAGCATGTTTGGTTGAAATTAGAAATTTACATTTTTCAGTTTTGTCAGACAATTGCAATATTCTATCAATAAGCTAATTAGCTCAATTGGAGCATTTCTAGCATGTTTGGTTGAAATTGGAAATTTACATTTTTCACTTTTGTCAGACGTTTGTAATATTCTCAAAGTAAGCTAATTAGCTCAATTGGAGCATTTCTAGCATGTTTGGTTGAAATTGGAAATTTACATTCTTCAGCTCTGTCAGACGTTTGTAAAATTCTTACAGTAGGCTTATTTGCGCAATTTGGGCATTTCTAGCATGTTTGGTTGAAATTGGAAATTTACATTTTTCAGTTTTGTCAGACGTTTGTAATATTCTCACAATAAGCTAATTAGCTCAATTGGAGCATTTCTAGCATGTTTGGTTGAAATTGGAAATTTACATTTTTCAGTTTTGTCAGACGTTTGTAATATTCTCACAAAAAGCTAATTAGCTCAAATGGAGCATTTCTAGCATGTTTGGTTGAAATTGGAAATTTACATTTTTCAGTTTTGTCAGACGTTTGTAATATTCTCACAATAAGCTAATTAGCTCAATTGGAGCATTTCTAGCATGTTTGGTTGAAATTGGAAATTTACATTTTTCACTTTTGTCAGACAATTGCAATATTCTCACAATAAGCTAATTAGCTCAATTGGAGCATTTCTAGCATGTTTGGTTGAAATTGGAAATTTACATTTTTCAGTTTTGTCAGACGTTTGTAATATTCTTACAATAAGCTAATTAGCTCAATTGGAGCATTTCTAGCATGTTTGGTTGAAATTGGAAATTTACATTTTTCACTTTTGTCAGACAATTGCAATATTCTCACAATAAGCTAATTAGCTCAATTGGAGCATTTCTAGCATGTTTGGTTGAAATTGGAAATTTACATTTTTCACTTTTGTCAGACAATTGCAATATTCTCACAATAAGCTAATTAGCTCAATTGGAGCATTTCTAGCATAATTGGTTGAAATTGGAAAATTACATTTTTCACTTTTGTCAGACGTTTGTAATATTCTCACAAAAAGCTAATTAGCTCAATTGGAACATTTCTAGCATGTTTGGTTGAAATTGGAAATTTACATTTTTCAGTTTTGTCAGACGTTTGTAATATTCTCACAATAAGCTAATTAGCTCAATTAGAGCATTTCTAGCATGTTTGGTTGAAATTGGAAATTTACATTTTTCACTTTTGTCAGACAATTGCAATATTCTCACAATAGGCTAATTAGCTCAATTGGAGCATTTCTAGCATGTTTGGTTGAAATTGGAAATTTACATTTTTCAGTTTTGTCAGACGTTTGTAATATTCTCACAATAAGCTAATTAGCTCAATTGGAACATTTTTAGCATGTTTGGTTGAAATTGGAAATTTACATTTTTCAGTTTTGTCAGACGTTTGTAATATTCTCACAATAAGCTAATTAGCTCAATTGGAGCATTTCTAGCATGTTTGGTTGAAATTGGAAATTTACATTTTTCAGTTTGGTCAGACGTTTGCAATATTCTCACAATAAGCTAATTAGCTCAATTGGAGCATTTCTAGCATGTTTGGTTGAAATTGGATTTTTACATTTTTCACTTTTGTCAGACAATTGTAATATTCTAACAATGAGCTAATTAGCTCAATTGGAGCATTTCTAGCATGTTTGGTTGAAATTGGAAATCACATTTTTCAGTTTTGTCAGATAATTGCAATATTCTATCAATAAGCTAATTAGCTCAATTGGAGCATTTCTAGCATGTTTGGTTGAAATTGAAAATTTACATTTTTCAGTTTTGTCAGACGTTTGTAATATTTTCACAATAAGCTAATTAGCTCAATTGGAGCATTTCTAGCATGTTTGGTTGAAATTGGAAATTTACATTTTTCACTTTTGTCAGACAATTGCAATATTCTCACAATAAGCTAATTAGCTCAATTGGAGCATTTCTAGCATGTTTAGTTGAAATTGGAAATTTACATTTTTCACTTTTGTCAGACGTTTGTAATATTATCACAATAAGCTAATTAGCTCAATTGGAGCATTTCTAGCATTATTGGTTGAAATTGGAAATTTACATTTTTCAGTTTTGTCAGACGTTTGTAATATTCTCACAATAAGCTAATTAGCTCAATTGGAGCATTTCTAGCACGTTTGGTTGAAATTGGAAATTTACATTTATCAGTTTTGTCAGACGTTTGTAATATTCTCACAAAAAGCTAATTAGCTCAAATGGAGCATTTCTAGCATGTTTGGTTGAAATTGGAAATTTACATTTTTCAGTTTTGTCAGACGTTTGTAATATTCTCACAATAAGCTAATTAGCTCAATTGGAGCATTTCTAGCATGTTTGGTTGAAATTGGAAATTTACATTTTTCACTTTTGTCAGACAATTGCAATATTCTCACAATAAGCTAATTAGCTCAATTGGAGCATTTCTAGCATGTTTGGTTGAAATTGAAAATTTACATTTTTCAGTTTTGTCAGACGTTTGTAATATTCTCACAATAAGCTAATTAGCTCAATTGGAGCATTTCTAGCATGTTTGGTTGAAATTGGAAATTTACATTTTTCAGTTTTGTCAGACAATTGCAATATTCTATCAATAAGCTAATTAGCTCAATTGGAGCATTTCTAGCATGTTTGGTTGAAATTGGAAATTTACATTTTTCACTTTTGTCGGACGTTTGTAATATTCTCACAATAAGCTAATTAGCTCAATTGGAGCATTTCTAGCATGTTTGGTTGAAATTCAAAATTTACATTTTTCACTTTTGTCAGACAATTGCAATATTCTCACAATAAGCTAACTAGCTCAATTGGAGCATTTCTAGCATGTTTGGTTGAAATTGAAAATTTACATTTTTCAGTTTTGTCAGACGTTTGTAATATTCTCACAATTAGCTAATTAGCTCAATTGGAGCATTTCTAGCATGTTTAGTTGAAATTGGAAATTTGCATTTTTCACTTTTGTCAGACAATTGCAATATTCTCTCAATAAGCTAATTAGCTCAATTGGAGCATTTCTAGCATGTTTGGTTGAAATTGGAAATTTACATTTTTCAGTTTTGTCAGACGTTTGTACACTTCTTACAGTAAGCTTATTTCCGCATTTGGAGCATTTCTAGCATGTTTGGTTAAAATTGGAAATTTACATTTTTCAGTTTTGTCAGACGTTTGTAATATTCTCACAATAAGCTAATTAGCTCAATTGGAGCATTTCTAGCATGTTTAGTTGAAATTGGAAATTTG
Organism: Watersipora subatra; assembly: GCF_963576615.1. NCBI lineage: Eukaryota > Metazoa > Bryozoa > Gymnolaemata > Cheilostomatida > Watersiporidae > Watersipora > Watersipora subatra. The sequence continues at coordinate 200,389 of NW_027045358.1, read as the reverse complement.
CATTGTTTACTTTTGTCAGACAATTGCAATATTCTTTCAATAAGCTAATTAGCTCAATTGGAGCATTTCTAGCATGTTTGGTTGAAAATGGAAATTTACATTTTTCAGCTCTGTCAGACGTTTGTTAAATTCTTACAGTAGGCTTATTTGCGCAATTTGAGCATTTCTAGCATGTTTGGTTGAAATTGGAAATTTACATTTTTCAGTTTTGTCAGACGTTTGTAATATTCTCACAATAAGTTAATTAGCTCAATTGGAGCATTTCTAGCATGTTTGGTTGAAATTGGAAATTTACATTTTTCACTTTTGTCAGACAATTGCAATATTCTTACAATAAGCTAATTAGCTCAATTGGAGCATTTCTAGCATGTTTGGTTGAAATTGGAAATTTACATTTTTCAGCTTTGTCAGACGTTTGTAATATTCTCACAATAAGCTAATTAGCTCAATTGGAGCATTTCTAGCATGTTTGGTTGAAATTGGAAATTTACATTTTTCAGTTTTGTCAGACGTTTGTAATATTCTCACAATAAGCTAATTAGCTCAATTGGAGCATTTCTAGCATGTTTGGTTGAAATTGGAACTTTACATTTTTCACTTTTGTCAGACAATTGCAATATTCTCACAATAAGCTAATTAGCTCAATTGGAGCATTTCTAGCATGTTTGGTTGAAGTTGGAAATTTACATTTTTCACTTTTGACCGACAATTGCAATATTCTCACAATAAGCTAATTAGCTCAATTGGAGCATTTCTAGCATGTTTAGTTGAAATTGGAAATTTACATTTTTCAGTTTTGTCAGACGTTTGTAATATTCTCACAATAAGCTAATTAGCTCAATTGGAGCATTTCTAGCATGTTTGGTTGAAATCAGACATTTACATTTTTTACTTTTGTCAGACGTTTGTAATATTCTCACAATAAGCTAATTAGCTCAATTGGAGCATTTCTAGCATGTTTGGTTGAAATTGGAAATTTACATTTTTCAGTTTTGTCAGACGTTTGTAATATTCTCACAATAAGCTAATTAGCTCAATTGGAGCATTTCTAGCATGTTTGGTTGAAATTGGAAATTTACATTTTTCACTTTTGTCAGACGTTTGTAGTATTCTAACAATAAGCTAATTAGCTCAATTGGAGCATTTCTAGCATGTTTGGTTGAAATTGGAAATTACATTTTTCAGTTTTGTCAGACAATTGCAATATTCTATCAATAAGCTAATTAGCTCAATTGGAGCATTTCTAGCATGTTTGGTTGAAATTGAAAATTTACATTTTTCAGTTTTGTCAGACGTTTGTAATATTCTCACAATAAGCTAATTAGCTCAATTGGAGCATTTCTAGCATGTTTGGTTGAAATTGGAAATTTAAATTTTTCAGTTTGGTCAGACGTTTGTAATATTCTCACAATAAGCTAATTAGCTCAATTGGAGCATTTCTAGCATGTTTAGTTGAAATTGGAAATTTACATTTTTCAGTTTTGTCAGACGTTTGTAATATTCTCACAATAAGCTAATTAGCTCAATTTGAGCATTTCTAGCATGTTTGGTTGAAATTGAAAGTTTACATTTTTCACTTTTGTCAGACAATTGCCATATTCTCACAATAAGCTAACTAGCTCAATTGGAGCATTTCTAGCATGTTTGGTTGAAATTGAAAATTTGCATTTTTCACTTTTGTCAGACAATTGCAATATTCTCTCAATAAGCTAATTAGCTCAATTGGAGCATTTCTAGCATGTTTGGTTGAAATTGGAAATTTACATTTTTCAGTTTTGTCAGACGTTTGTACACTTCTTACAGTAAGCTTATTTCCGCATTTGGAGCATTTCTAGCATGTTTGGTTGAAATTGGAAATTTACATTTTTCAGTTTTGTCAGACGTTTGTAATATTCTCAAAGTAAGCTAATTAGCTCAATTGGAGCATTTCTAGCATGTTTGGTTGAAATTGGAAATTTACATTTTTCAGCTCTGTCAGACGTTTGTAAAATTCTTACAGTAGGCTTATTTGCGCAATTTGGGCATTTCTAGCATGTTTGGTTGAAATTGGAAATTTACATTTTTCAGTTTTGTCAGACGTTTGTAATATTCTCACAATAAGCTAATTAGCTCAATTGGAGCATTTCTAGCATGTTTGGTTGAAATTGGAAATTTACATTTTTCAGTTTTGTCAGACGTTTGTAATATTCTCACAAAAAGCTAATTAGCTCAAATGGAGCATTTCTAGCATGTTTGGTTGAAATTGGAAATTTACATTTTTCAGTTTTGTCAGACGTTTGTAATATTCTCACAATAAGCTAATTAGCTCAATTGGAGCATTTCTAGCATGTTTGGTTGAAATTGGAAATTTACATTTTTCACTTTTGTCAGACAATTGCAATATTCTCACAATAAGCTAATTAGCTCAATTGGAGCATTTCTAGCATGTTTGGTTGAAATTGGAAATTTACATTTTTCAGTTTTGTCAGACGTTTGTAATATTCTTACAATAAGCTAATTAGCTCAATTGGAGCATTTCTAGCATGTTTGGTTGAAATTGGAAATTTACATTTTTCACTTTTGTCAGACAATTGCAATATTCTCACAATAAGCTAATTAGCTCAATTGGAGCATTTCTAGCATGTTTGGTTGAAATTGGAAATTTACATTTTTCACTTTTGTCAGACAATTGCAATATTCTCACAATAAGCTAATTAGCTCAATTGGAGCATTTCTAGCATAATTGGTTGAAATTGGAAAATTACATTTTTCACTTTTGTCAGACGTTTGTAATATTCTCACAAAAAGCTAATTAGCTCAATTGGAACATTTCTAGCATGTTTGGTTGAAATTGGAAATTTACATTTTTCAGTTTTGTCAGACGTTTGTAATATTCTCACAATAAGCTAATTAGCTCAATTAGAGCATTTCTAGCATGTTTGGTTGAAATTGGAAATTTACATTTTTCACTTTTGTCAGACAATTGCAATATTCTCACAATAGGCTAATTAGCTCAATTGGAGCATTTCTAGCATGTTTGGTTGAAATTGGAAATTTACATTTTTCAGTTTTGTCAGACGTTTGTAATATTCTCACAATAAGCTAATTAGCTCAATTGGAACATTTTTAGCATGTTTGGTTGAAATTGGAAATTTACATTTTTCAGTTTTGTCAGACGTTTGTAATATTCTCACAATAAGCTAATTAGCTCAATTGGAGCATTTCTAGCATGTTTGGTTGAAATTGGAAATTTACATTTTTCAGTTTGGTCAGACGTTTGTAATATTCTCACAATAAGCTAATTAGCTCAATTGGAGCATTTCTAGCATGTTTGGTTGAAATTGGATTTTTACATTTTTCACTTTTGTCAGACAATTGTAATATTCTAACAATGAGCTAATTAGCTCAATTGGAGCATTTCTAGCATGTTTGGTTGAAATTGGAAATCACATTTTTCAGTTTTGTCAGATAATTGCAATATTCTATCAATAAGCTAATTAGCTCAATTGGAGCATTTCTAGCATGTTTGGTTGAAATTGAAAATTTACATTTTTCAGTTTTGTCAGACGTTTGTAATATTTTCACAATAAGCTAATTAGCTCAATTGGAGCATTTCTAGCATGTTTGGTTGAAATTGGAAATTTACATTTTTCACTTTTGTCAGACAATTGCAATATTCTCACAATAAGCTAATTAGCTCAATTGGAGCATTTCTAGCATGTTTAGTTGAAATTGGAAATTTACATTTTTCACTTTTGTCAGACGTTTGTAATATTATCACAATAAGCTAATTAGCTCAATTGGAGCATTTCTAGCATTATTGGTTGAAATTGGAAATTTACATTTTTCAGTTTTGTCAGACGTTTGTAATATTCTCACAATAAGCTAATTAGCTCAATTGGAGCATTTCTAGCACGTTTGGTTGAAATTGGAAATTTACATTTATCAGTTTTGTCAGACGTTTGTAATATTCTCACAAAAAGCTAATTAGCTCAAATGGAGCATTTCTAGCATGTTTGGTTGAAATTGGAAATTTACATTTTTCAGTTTTGTCAGACGTTTGTAATATTCTCACAATAAGCTAATTAGCTCAATTGGAGCATTTCTAGCATGTTTGGTTGAAATTGGAAATTTACATTTTTCACTTTTGTCAGACAATTGCAATATTCTCACAATAAGCTAATTAGCTCAATTGGAGCATTTCTAGCATGTTTGGTTGAAATTGAAAATTTACATTTTTCAGTTTTGTCAGACGTTTGTAATATTCTCACAATAAGCTAATTAGCTCAATTGGAGCATTTCTAGCATGTTTGGTTGAATTTGGAAATTTACATTTTTCAGTTTTGTCAGACAATTGCAATATTCTATCAATAAGCTAATTAGCTCAATTGGAGCATTTCTAGCATGTTTGGTTGAAATTGGAAATTTACATTTTTCACTTTTGTCGGACGTTTGTAATATTCTCACAATAAGCTAATTAGCTCAATTGGAGCATTTCTAGCATGTTTGGTTGAAATTCAAAATTTACATTTTTCACTTTTGTCAGACAATTGCAATATTCTCACAATAAGCTAATTAGCTCAATTGGAGCATTTCTAGCATGTTTGGTTGAAATTGAAAATTTACATTTTTCAGTTTTGTCAGACGTTTGTAATATTCTCACAATTAGCTAATTAGCTCAATTGGAGCATTTCTAGCATGTTTAGTTGAAATTGGAAATTTGCATTTTTCACTTTTGTCAGACAATTGCAATATTCTCTCAATAAGCTAATTAGCTCAATTGGAGCATTTCTAGCATGTTTGGTTGAAATTGGAAATTTACATTTTTCAGTTTTGTCAGACGTTTGTACACTTCTTACAGTAAGCTTATTTCCGCATTTGGAGCATTTCTAGCATGTTTGGTTAAAATTGGAAATTTACATTTTTCAGTTTTGTCAGACGTTTGTAATATTCTCACAATAAGCTAATTAGCTCAATTGGAGCATTTCTAGCATGTTTAGTTGAAATTGGAAATTTGCATTTTTTACTTTTGTCAGACAATTGCAATATTCTTTCAATAAGCTAATTAGCCTAATTGGAGCATTTCTAGCATGTTTGGTTGAAAATGGAAATTTACATTTTTCAGCTCTGTCAGACGTTTGTTAAATTCTTACAGTAGGCTTATTTGCGCAATTTGAGCATTTCTAGCATGTTTGGTTGAAATTGGAAATTTACATTTTTCAGTTTTGTCAGACGTTTGTAATATTCTCACAATAAGTTAATTAGCTCAATTGGAGCATTTCTAGCATGTTTGGTTGAAATTGGAAATTTACATTTTTCACTTTTGTCAGACAATTGCAATATTCTTACAATAAGCTAATTAGCTCAATTGGAGCATTTCTAGCATGTTTGGTTGAAATTGGAAATTTACATTTTTCAGCTTTGTCAGACGTTTGTAATATTCTCACAATAAGCTAATTAGCTCAATTGGAGCATTTCTAGCATGTTTGGTTGAAATTGGAAATTTACATTTTTCAGTTTTGTCAGACGTTTGTAATATTCTCACAATAAGCTAATTAGCTCAATTGGAGCATTTCTAGCATGTTTGGTTGAAATTGGAACTTTACATTTTTCACTTTTGTCAGACAATTGCAATATTCTCACAATAAGCTAATTAGCTCAATTGGAGCATTTCTAGCATGTTTGGTTGAAGTTGGAAATTTACATTTTTCACTTTTGACCGACAATTGCAATATTCTCACAATAAGCTAATTAGCTCAATTGGAGCATTTCTAGCATGTTTAGTTGAAATTGGAAATTTACATTTTTCAGTTTTGTCAGACGTTTGTAATATTCTCACAATAAGCTAATTAGCTCAATTGGAGCATTTCTAGCATGTTTGGTTGAAATCAGACATTTACATTTTTTACTTTTGTCAGACGTTTGTAATATTCTCACAATAAGCTAATTAGCTCAATTGGAGCATTTCTAGCATGTTTGGTTGAAATTGGAAATTTACATTTTTCAGTTTTGTCAGACGTTTGTAATATTCTCACAATAAGCTAATTAGCTCAATTGGAGCATTTCTAGCATGTTTGGTTGAAATTGGAAATTTACATTTTTCACTTTTGTCAGACGTTTGTAGTATTCTAACAATAAGCTAATTAGCTCAATTGGAGCATTTCTAGCATGTTTGGTTGAAATTGGAAATTACATTTTTCAGTTTTGTCAGACAATTGCAATATTCTATCAATAAGCTAATTAGCTCAATTGGAGCATTTCTAGCATGTTTGGTTGAAATTGAAAATTTACATTTTTCAGTTTTGTCAGACGTTTGTAATATTCTCACAATAAGCTAATTAGCTCAATTGGAGCATTTCTAGCATGTTTGGTTGAAATTGGAAATTTACATTTTTCAGTTTGGTCAGACGTTTGTAATATTCTCACAATAAGCTAATTAGCTCAATTGGAGCATTTCTAGCATGTTTAGTTGAAATTGGAAATTTACATTTTTCAGTTTTGTCAGACGTTTGTAATATTCTCACAATAAGCTAATTAGCTCAATTTGAGCATTTCTAGCATTTTTGGTTGAAATTGAAAGTTTACATTTTTCACTTTTGTCAGACGTTTGTAATATTCTCACAATAAGCTAACTAGCTCAATTGGAGCATTTCTAGCATGTTTGGTTGAAATCGAAAATTTGCATTTTTCACTTTTGTCAGACAATTGCAATATTCTCTCAATAAGCTAATTAGCTCAATTGGAGCATTTCTAGCATGTTTGGTTGAAATTGGAAATTTACATTTTTCAGTTTTGTCAGACGTTTGTACACTTCTTACAGTAAGCTTATTTCCGCATTTGGAGCATTTCTAGCATGTTTGGTTGAAATTGGAAATTTACATTTTTCAGTTTTGTCAGACGTTTGTAATATTCTCAAAATAAGCTAATTAGCTCAATTGGAGCATTTCTAGCATGTTTGGTTGAAATTGGAAATTTACATTTTTCACTTTTGTCAGACGTTTGTAATATTCTCACAATAAGCTAATTAGCTCAATTGGAGCATTTCTAGCATTATTGGTTGAAATTGGAAATTTACATTTTTCAGTTTTGTCAGACGTTTGTAATATTCTCACAATAAGCTAATTAGCTCAATTGGAGCATTTCTAGCACGTTTGGTTGAAATTGGAAATTTACATTAATCAGTTTTGTCAGACGTTTGTAATATTCTCACAAAAAGCTAATTAGCTCAAATGGAGCATTTCTAGCATGTTTGGTTGAAATTGGAAATTTACATTTTTCAGTTTTGTCAGACGTTTGTAATATTCTCACAATAAGCTAATTAGCTCAATTGGAGCATTTCTAGCATGTTTGGTTGAAATTGGAAATTTACATTTTTCACTTTTGTCAGACAATTGCAATATTCTCACAATAAGCTAATTAGCTCAATTGGAGCATTTCTAGCATGTTTGGTTGAAATTGAAAATTTACATTTTTCAGTTTTGTCAGACGTTTGTAATATTCTCACAATAAGCTAATTAGCTCAATTGGAGCATTTCTAGCATGTTTGGTTGAAATTGGAAATTTACATTTTTCAGTTTTGTCAGCCAATTGCAATATTCTATCAATAAGCTAATTAGCTCAATTGGAGCATTTCTAGCATGTTTGGTTGAAATTGGAAATTTACATTTTTCAGTTTTGTCAGACGTTTGTAATATTCTCACAATAAGCTAATTAGCTCAATTGGAGCATTTCTAGCATGTTTAGTTGAAATTGGAAATTTGCATTTTTTACTTTTGTCAGACAATTGCAATATTCTTTCAATAAGCTAATTAGCCTAATTGGAGCATTTCTAGCATGTTTGGTTGAAAATGGAAATTTACATTTTTCAGCTCTGTCAGACGTTTGTTAAATTCTTACAGTAGGCTTATTTGCGCAATTTGAGCATTTCTAGCATGTTTGGTTGAAATTGGAAATTTACATTTTTCAGTTTTGTCAGACGTTTGTAATATTCTCACAATAAGTTAATTAGCTCAATTGGAGCATTTCTAGCATGTTTGGTTGAAATTGGAAATTTACATTTTTCACTTTTGTCAGACAATTGCAATATTCTTACAATAAGCTAATTAGCTCAATTGGAGCATTTCTAGCATGTTTGGTTGAAATTGGAAATTTACATTTTTCAGCTTTGTCAGACGTTTGTAATATTCTCACAATAAGCTAATTAGCTCAATTGGAGCATTTCTAGCATGTTTGGTTGAAATTGGAAATTTACATTTTTCAGTTTTGTCAGACGTTTGTAATATTCTCACAATAAGCTAATTAGCTCAATTGGAGCATTTCTAGCATGTTTGGTTGAAATTGGAACTTTACATTTTTCACTTTTGTCAGACAATTGCAATATTCTCACAATAAGCTAATTAGCTCAATTGGAGCATTTCTAGCATGTTTGGTTGAAGTTGGAAATTTACATTTTTCACTTTTGACCGACAATTGCAATATTCTCACAATAAGCTAATTAGCTCAATTGGAGCATTTCTAGCATGTTTAGTTGAAATTGGAAATTTACATTTTTCAGTTTTGTCAGACGTTTGTAATATTCTCACAATAAGCTAATTAGCTCAATTGGAGCATTTCTAGCATGTTTGGTTGAAATCAGACATTTACATTTTTTACTTTTGTCAGACGTTTGTAATATTCTCACAATAAGCTAATTAGCTCAATTGGAGCATTTCTAGCATGTTTGGTTGAAATTGGAAATTTACATTTTTCAGTTTTGTCAGACGTTTGTAATATTCTCACAATAAGCTAATTAGCTCAATTGGAGCATTTCTAGCATGTTTGGTTGAAATTGGAAATTTACATTTTTCACTTTTGTCAGACGTTTGTAGTATTCTAACAATAAGCTAATTAGCTCAATTGGAGCATTTCTAGCATGTTTGGTTGAAATTGGAAATTACATTTTTCAGTTTTGTCAGACAATTGCAATATTCTATCAATAAGCTAATTAGCTCAATTGGAGCATTTCTAGCATGTTTGGTTGAAATTGAAAATTTACATTTTTCAGTTTTGTCAGACGTTTGTAATATTCTCACAATAAGCTAATTAGCTCAATTGGAGCATTTCTAGCATGTTTGGTTGAAATTGGAAATTTACATTTTTCAGTTTGGTCAGACGTTTGTAATATTCTCACAATAAGCTAATTAGCTCAATTGGAGCATTTCTAGCATGTTTAGTTGAAATTGGAAATTTACATTTTTCAGTTTTGTCAGACGTTTGTAATATTCTCACAATAAGCTAATTAGCTCAATTTGAGCATTTCTAGCATTTTTGGTTGAAATTGAAAGTTTACATTTTTCACTTTTGTCAGACGTTTGTAATATTCTCACAATAAGCTAACTAGCTCAATTGGAGCATTTCTAGCATGTTTGGTTGAAATCGAAAATTTGCATTTTTCACTTTTGTCAGACAATTGCAATATTCTCTCAATAAGCTAATTAGCTCAATTGGAGCATTTCTAGCATGTTTGGTTGAAATTGGAAATTTACATTTTTCAGTTTTGTCAGACGTTTGTACACTTCTTACAGTAAGCTTATTTCCGCATTTGGAGCATTTCTAGCATGTTTGGTTGAAATTGGAAATTTACATTTTTCAGTTTTGTCAGACGTTTGTAATATTCTCAAAATAAGCTAATTAGCTCAATTGGAGCATTTCTAGCATGTTTGGTTGAAATTGGAAATTTACATTTTTCACTTTTGTCAGACGTTTGTAATATTCTCACAATAAGCTAATTAGCTCAATTGGAGCATTTCTAGCATTATTGGTTGAAATTGGAAATTTACATTTTTCAGTTTTGTCAGACGTTTGTAATATTCTCACAATAAGCTAATTAGCTCAATTGGAGCATTTCTAGCACGTTTGGTTGAAATTGGAAATTTACATTAATCAGTTTTGTCAGACGTTTGTAATATTCTCACAAAAAGCTAATTAGCTCAAATGGAGCATTTCTAGCATGTTTGGTTGAAATTGGAACTTTACATTTTTCACTTTTGTCAGACAATTGCAATATTCTCACAATAAGCTAATTAGCTCAATTGGAGCATTTCTAGCATGTTTGGTTGAAGTTGGAAATTTACATTTTTCACTTTTGACCGACAATTGCAATATTCTCACAATAAGCTAATTAGCTCAATTGGAGCATTTCTAGCATGTTTAGTTGAAATTGGAAATTTACATTTTTCAGTTTTGTCAGACGTTTGTAATATTCTCACAATAAGCTAATTAGCTCAATTGGAGCATTTCTAGCATGTTTGGTTGAAATCAGACATTTACATTTTTTACTTTTGTCAGACGTTTGTAATATTCTCACAATAAGCTAATTAGCTCAATTGGAGCATTTCTAGCATGTTTGGTTGAAATTGGAAATTTACATTTTTCAGTTTTGTCAGACGTTTGTAATATTCTCACAATAAGCTAATTAGCTCAATTGGAGCATTTCTAGCATGTTTGGTTGAAATTGGAAATTTACATTTTTCACTTTTGTCAGACGTTTGTAGTATTCTAACAATAAGCTAATTAGCTCAATTGGAGCATTTCTAGCATGTTTGGTTGAAATTGGAAATTACATTTTTCAGTTTTGTCAGACAATTGCAATATTCTATCAATAAGCTAATTAGCTCAATTGGAGCATTTCTAGCATGTTTGGTTGAAATTGAAAATTTACATTTTTCAGTTTTGTCAGACGTTTGTAATATTCTCACAATAAGCTAATTAGCTCAATTGGAGCATTTCTAGCATGTTTGGTTGAAATTGGAAATTTACATTTTTCAGTTTGGTCAGACGTTTGTAATATTCTCACAATAAGCTAATTAGCTCAATTGGAGCATTTCTAGCATGTTTAGTTGAAATTGGAAATTTACATTTTTCAGTTTTGTCAGACGTTTGTAATATTCTCACAATAAGCTAATTAGCTCAATTTGAGCATTTCTAGCATTTTTGGTTGAAATTGAAAGTTTACATTTTTCACTTTTGTCAGACGTTTGTAATATTCTCACAATAAGCTAACTAGCTCAATTGGAGCATTTCTAGCATGTTTGGTTGAAATCGAAAATTTGCATTTTTCACTTTTGTCAGACAATTGCAATATTCTCTCAATAAGCTAATTAGCTCAATTGGAGCATTTCTAGCATGTTTGGTTGAAATTGGAAATTTACATTTTTCAGTTTTGTCAGACGTTTGTACACTTCTTACAGTAAGCTTATTTCCGCATTTGGAGCATTTCTAGCATGTTTGGTTGAAATTGGAAATTTACATTTTTCAGTTTTGTCAGACGTTTGTAATATTCTCAAAATAAGCTAATTAGCTCAATTGGAGCATTTCTAGCATGTTTGGTTGAAATTGGAAATTTACATTTTTCACTTTTGTCAGACGTTTGTAATATTCTCACAATAAGCTAATTAGCTCAATTGGAGCATTTCTAGCATTATTGGTTGAAATTGGAAATTTACATTTTTCAGTTTTGTCAGACGTTTGTAATATTCTCACAATAAGCTAATTAGCTCAATTGGAGCATTTCTAGCACGTTTGGTTGAAATTGGAAATTTACATTAATCAGTTTTGTCAGACGTTTGTAATATTCTCACAAAAAGCTAATTAGCTCAAATGGAGCATTTCTAGCATGTTTGGTTGAAATTGGAAATTTACATTTTTCAGTTTTGTCAGACGTTTGTAATATTCTCACAATAAGCTAATTAGCTCAATTGGAGCATTTCTAGCATGTTTGGTTGAAATTGGAAATTTACATTTTTCACTTTTGTCAGACAATTGCAATATTCTCACAATAAGCTAATTAGCTCAATTGGAGCATTTCTAGCATGTTTGGTTGAAATTGAAAATTTACATTTTTCAGTTTTGTCAGACGTTTGTAATATTCTCACAATAAGCTAATTAGCTCAATTGGAGCATTTCTAGCATGTTTGGTTGAAATTGGAAATTTACATTTTTCAGTTTTGTCAGACAATTGCAATATTCTATCAATAAGCTAATTAGCTCAATTGGAGCATTTCTAGCATGTTTGGTTGAAATTGGAAATTTACATTTTTCACTTTTGTCGGACGTTTGTAATATTCTCACAATAAGCTAATTAGCTCAATTGGAGCATTTCTAGCATGTTTGGTTGAAATTGAAAATTTACATTTTTCACTTTTGTCAGACAATTGCAATATTCTCACAATAAGCTAACTAGCTCAATTGGAGCATTTCTAGCATGTTTGGTTGAAATTGAAAATTTACATTTTTCAGTTTTGTCAGACGTTTGTAATATTCTCACAATTAGCTAATTAGCTCAATTGGAGCATTTCTAGCATGTTTAGTTGAAATTGGAAATTTGCATTTTTCACTTTTGTCAGACAATTGCAATATTCTCTCAATAAGCTAATTAGCTCAATTGGAGCATTTCTAGCATGTTTGGTTGAAATTGGAAATTTACATTTTTCAGTTTTGTCAGACGTTTGTACACTTCTTACAGTAAGCTTATTTCCGCATTTAGAGCATTTCTAGCATGTTTGGTTAAAATTGGAAATTTACATTTTTCAGTTTTGTCAGACGTTTGTAATATTCTCAAAATAAGCTAATTAGCTCAATTGGAGCATTTCTAGCATGTTTAGTTGAAATTGGAAATTTGCATTTTTCACTTTTGTCAGACAATTGCAATATTCTTTCAATAAGCTAATTAGCTCAATTGGAGCATTTCTAGCATGTTTGGTTGAAATTGGAAATTTACATTTTTCAGCTCTGTCAGACGTTTGTTAAATTCTTACAGTAGGCTTATTTGCGCAATTTGAGCATTTCTAGCATGTTTGGTTGAAATTGGAAATTTACATTTTTCAGTTTTGTCAGACGTTTGTAATATTCTCACAATAAGTTAATTAGCTCAATTGGAGCATTTCTAGCATGTTTGGTTGAAATTGGAAATTTACATTTTTCACTTTTGTCAGACAATTGCAATATTCTCACAATAAGCTAATTAGCTCAATTGGAGCATTTCTAGCATGTTTGGTTGAAATTGGAAATTTACATTTTTCAGCTTTGTCAGACGTTTGTAATATTCTCACAATAAGCTAATTAGCTCAATTGGAGCATTTCTAGCATGTTTGGTTGAAATTGGAAATTTACATTTTTCAGTTTTGTCAGACGTTTGTAATATTCTCACAATAAGCTAATTAGCTCAATTGGAGCATTTCTAGCATGTTTGGTTGAAATTGGAACTTTACATTTTTCACTTTTGTCAGACAATTGCAATATTCTCACAATAAGCTAATTAGCTCAATTGGAGCATTTCTAGCATGTTTGGTTGAAGTATGAAATTTACATTTTTCGCTTTTGTCCGACAATTGCAATATTCTCACAATAAGCTAATTAGCTCAATTGGAGCATTTCTAGCATGTTTAGTTGAAATTGGAAATTTACATTTTTCAGTTTTGTCAGACGTTTGTAATATTCTCACAATAAGCTAATTAGCTCAATTGGAGCATTTCTAGCATGTTTGGTTGAAATTGGAAATTTACATTTTTCAGTTTTGTCAGACGTTTGTAATATTCTCACAATAAGCTAATTAGCTCAATTGGAGCATTTCTAGCATGTTTGGTTGAAATCAGAAATTTACATTTTTCAGTTTTGTCAGACGTTTGTAATATTCTCACAATAAGCTAATTAGCTCAATTGGAGCATTTCTAGCATGTTTGGTTGAAATTGGAAATTACATTTTTCAGTTTTGTCAGACGTTTGTACACTTCTTACAGTAAGCTTATTTCCGCATTTTGAGCTTTTCTAGCATGTTTGGTTGAAATTGGAAATTTACATTTTTCACTTTTGTCAGACAATTGCAATATTCTCACAATAAGCTAATTAGCTCAATTGGAGCATTTCTAGCATGTTTGGTTGAAATTGGAAATTTACATTTTTCACTTTTGTCAGACAATTGCAGTATTCTCACAATAAGCTAATTAGCTCAATTGGAGCATTTCTAGCATGTTTAATTGAAATTGGAAATTTACATTTTTCAGTTTTGTCAGACGTTTGTAATATTCTCACAATAAGCTAATTAGCTCAATTGGAGCATTTCTAGCATGTTTGGTTGAAATTGGAAATTTACATTTTTCAGTTTTGTCAGACGTTTGTAATATTCTCACAATAAGCTAATTAGCTCAATTGGAGCATTTCTAGCATGTTTGGTTGAAATTGGAAATTTACATTTATCAGTTTTGTCAGACGTTTGTAATATTCTCACAAAAAAGCTAATTAGCTCAAATGGAGCATTTCTAGCATGTTTGGTTGAAATTGGAAATTTACATTTTTCACTTTTGTCAGACCTTTGTAATATTCTCACAATAAGCTAATTAGCTCAATTGGAGCATTTCTAGCATGTTTGGTTGAAATTGGAAATTTACATTTTTCACTTTTGTCAGACAATTGCAATATTCTCACAATAAGCTAATTAGCTCAATTAGAGCATTTCTAGCATGTTTGGTTGAAATTGGAAATTTACATTTTTCACTTTTGTCAGACAATTGCAATATTCTCACAATAAGCTAATTAGCTCAATTGGAGCATTTCTAGCATGTTTGGTTGAAATTGGAATTTTACATTTTTCACTTTTGTCAGACAATTGCAATATTCTCACAATAAGCTAATTAGCTCAATTGGAGCATTTCTAGCATGTTTGGTTGAAATTGGAAATTTACATTTTTCAGTTTTGTCAGACGTTTGTAATATTCTCACAATAAGCTAATTAGCTCAATTGGAGCATTTCTAGCATGTTTGGTTGAAATTGGAAATTTACATTTTTCAGTTTTGTCAGACGTTTGTAATATTCTCACAATAAGCTAATTAGCTCAATTGGAGCATTTCTAGCATGTTTGGTTGAAATTGGAAATTTACATTTTTCACTTTTGTCAGACGTTTGTAGTATTCTAACAATAAGCTTATTAGCTCAATTGGAGCATTTCTAGCATGTTTGGTTGAAATTGGAAATTACATTTTTCAGTTTTGTCAGACAATTGCAATATTCTATCAATAAGCTAATTAGCTCAATTGGAGCATTTCTAGCATGTTTGGTTGAAATTGAAAATTTACATTTTTCAGTTTTGTCAGACGTTTGTAATATTCTCACAATAAGCTAATTAGCTCAATTGGAGCATTTCTAGCATGTTTGGTTGAAATTGGAAATTTACATTTTTCAGTTTGGTCAGACGTTTGTAATATTCTCACAATAAGCTAATTAGCTCAATTGGAGCATTTCTAGCATGTTTAGTTGAAATTGGAAATTTACATTTTTCAGTTTTGTCAGACGTTTGTAATATTCTCACAATAAGCTAATTAGCTCAATTTGAGCATTTCTAGCATTTTTGGTTGAAATTGAAAGTTTACATTTTTCACTTTTGTCAGACGTTTGTAATATTCTCACAATAAGCTAACTAGCTCAATTGGAGCATTTCTAGCATGTTTGGTTGAAATCGAAAATTTGCATTTTTCACTTTTGTCAGACAATTGCAATATTCTCTCAATAAGCTAATTAGCTCAATTGGAGCATTTCTAGCATGTTTGGTTGAAATTGGAAATTTACATTTTTCAGTTTTGTCAGACGTTTGTACACTTCTTACAGTAAGCTTATTTCCGCATTTGGAGCATTTCTAGCATGTTTGGTTGAAATTGGAAATTTACATTTTTCAGTTTTGTCAGACGTTTGTAATATTCTCAAAATAAGCTAATTAGCTCAATTGGAGCATTTCTAGCATGTTTGGTTGAAATTGGAAATTTACATTTTTCACTTTTGTCAGACGTTTGTAATATTCTCACAATAAGCTAATTAGCTCAATTGGAGCATTTCTAGCATTATTGGTTGAAATTGGAAATTTACATTTTTCAGTTTTGTCAGACGTTTGTAATATTCTCACAATAAGCTAATTAGCTCAATTGGAGCATTTCTAGCACGTTTGGTTGAAATTGGAAATTTACATTAATCAGTTTTGTCAGACGTTTGTAATATTCTCACAAAAAGCTAATTAGCTCAAATGGAGCATTTCTAGCATGTTTGGTTGAAATTGGAAATTTACATTTTTCAGTTTTGTCAGACGTTTGTAATATTCTCACAATAAGCTAATTAGCTCAATTGGAGCATTTCTAGCATGTTTGGTTGAAATTGGAAATTTACATTTTTCACTTTTGTCAGACAATTGCAATATTCTCACAATAAGCTAATTAGCTCAATTGGAGCATTTCTAGCATGTTTGGTTGAAATTGAAAATTTACATTTTTCAGTTTTGTCAGACGTTTGTAATATTCTCACAATAAGCTAATTAGCTCAATTGGAGCATTTCTAGCATGTTTGGTTGAAATTGGAAATTTACATTTTTCAGTTTTGTCAGACAATTGCAATATTCTATCAATAAGCTAATTAGCTCAATTGGAGCATTTCTAGCATGTTTGGTTGAAATTGGAAATTTACATTTTTCACTTTTGTCGGACGTTTGTAATATTCTCACAATAAGCTAATTAGCTCAATTGGAGCATTTCTAGCATGTTTGGTTGAAATTGAAAATTTACATTTTTCACTTTTGTCAGACAATTGCAATATTCTCACAATAAGCTAACTAGCTCAATTGGAGCATTTCTAGCATGTTTGGTTGAAATTGAAAATTTACATTTTTCAGTTTTGTCAGACGTTTGTAATATTCTCACAATTAGCTAATTAGCTCAATTGGAGCATTTCTAGCATGTTTAGTTGAAATTGGAAATTTGCATTTTTCACTTTTGTCAGACAATTGCAATATTCTCTCAATAAGCTAATTAGCTCAATTGGAGCATTTCTAGCATGTTTGGTTGAAATTGGAAATTTACATTTTTCAGTTTTGTCAGACGTTTGTAATATTCTCACAATAAGCTAATTAGCTCAATTGGAGCATTTCTAGCATGTTTGGTTGAAATTGGAAATTTACATTTTTCAGTTTGGTCAGACGTTTGTAATATTCTCACAATAAGCTAATTAGCTCAATTGTAGCATTTCTAGCATGTTTGGTTGAAATTGGAATTTTACATTTTTCACTTTTGTCAGACAATTGTAATATTCTAACAATGAGCTAATTAGCTCAATTGGAGCATTTCTAGCATGTTTGGTTGAAATTGGAAATTACATTTTTCAGTTTTGTCAGACGTTTGTACACTTCTTACAGTAAGCTTATTTCCGCATTTGGAGCATTTCTAGCATGTTTGGTTAAAATTGGAAATTTACATTTTTCAGTTTTGTCAGACGTTTGTAATATTCTCAAAATAAGCTAATTAGCTCAATTGGAGCATTTCTAGCATGTTTAGTTGAAATTGGAAATTTGCATTTTTCACTTTTGTCAGACAATTGCAATATTCTTTCAATAAGCTAATTAGCTCAATTGGAGCATTTCTAGCATGTTTGGTTGAAATTGGAAATTTACATTTTTCAGCTCTGTCAGACGTTTGTTAAATTCTTACAGTAGGCTTATTTGCGCAATTTGAGCATTTCTAGCATGTTTGGTTGAAATTGGAAATTTACATTTTTCAGTTTTGTCAGACGTTTGTAATATTCTCACAATAAGTTAATTAGCTCAATTGGAGCATTTCTAGCATGTTTGGTTGAAATTGGAAATTTACATTTTTCACTTTTGTCAGACAATTGCAATATTCTCACAATAAGCTAATTAGCTCAATTGGAGCATTTCTAGCATGTTTGGTTGAAATTGGAAATTTACATTTTTCAGCTTTGTCAGACGTTTGTAATATTCTCACAATAAGCTAATTAGCTCAATTGGAGCATTTCTAGCATGTTTGGTTGAAATTGGAAATTTACATTTTTCAGTTTTGTCAGACGTTTGTAATATTCTCACAATAAGCTAATTAGCTCAATTGGAGCATTTCTAGCATGTTTGGTTGAAATTGGAACTTTACATTTTTCACTTTTGTCAGACAATTGCAATATTCTCACAATAAGCTAATTAGCTCAATTGGAGCATTTCTAGCATGTTTGGTTGAAGTATGAAATTTACATTTTTCACTTTTGTCCGACAATTGCAATATTCTCACAATAAGCTAATTAGCTCAATTGGAGCATTTCTAGCATGTTTGGTTGAAATTGGAAATTTACATTTTTCAGTTTTGTCAGACGTTTGTAATATTCTCACAATAAGCTAATTAGCTCAATTGGAGCATTTCTAGCATGTTTGGTTGAAATTGGAAATTTACATTTTTCAGTTTTGTCAGACGTTTGTAATATTCTCACAATAAGCTAATTAGCTCAATTGGAGCATTTCTAGCATGTTTGGTTGAAATTGGAAATTTACATTTATCAGTTTTGTCAGACGTTTGTAATATTCTCACAAAAAAGCTAATTAGCTCAAATGGAGCATTTCTAGCATGTTTGGTTGAAATTGGAAATTTACATTTTTCACTTTTGTCAGACCTTTGTAATATTCTCACAATAAGCTAATTAGCTCAATTGGAGCATTTCTAGCATGTTTGGTTGAAATTGGAAATTTACATTTTTCACTTTTGTCAGACAATTGCAATATTCTCACAATAAGCTAATTAGCTCAATTAGAGCATTTCTAGCATGTTTGGTTGAAATTGGAAATTTACATTTTTCACTTTTGTCAGACAATTGCAATATTCTCACAATAAGCTAATTAGCTCAATTGGAGCATTTCTAGCATGTTTGGTTGAAATTGGAATTTTACATTTTTCACTTTTGTCAGACAATTGCAATATTCTCACAATAAGCTAATTAGCTCAATTGGAGCATTTCTAGCATGTTTGGTTGAAATTGGAAATTTACATTTTTCAGTTTTGTCAGACGTTTGTAATATTCTCACAATAAGCTAATTAGCTCAATTGGAGCATTTCTAGCATGTTTGGTTGAAATTGGAAATTTACATTTTTCAGTTTTGTCAGACGTTTGTAATATTCTCACAATAAGCTAATTAGCTCAATTGGAGCATTTCTAGCATGTTTGGTTGAAATTGGAAATTTACATTTTTCACTTTTGTCAGACGTTTGTAGTATTCTAACAATAAGCTTATTAGCTCAATTGGAGCATTTCTAGCATGTTTGGTTGAAATTGGAAATTACATTTTTCAGTTTTGTCAGACAATTGCAATATTCTATCAATAAGCTAATTAGCTCAATTGGAGCATTTCTAGCATGTTTGGTTGAAATTGAAAATTTACATTTTTCAGTTTTGTCAGACGTTTGTAATATTCTCACAATAAGCTAATTAGCTCAATTGGAGCATTTCTAGCATGTTTGGTTGAAATTGGAAATTTACATTTTTCAGTTTGGTCAGACGTTTGTAATATTCTCACAATAAGCTAATTAGCTCAATTGGAGCATTTCTAGCATGTTTAGTTGAAATTGGAAATTTACATTTTTCAGTTTTGTCAGACGTTTGTAATATTCTCACAATAAGCTAATTAGCTCAATTTGAGCATTTCTAGCATTTTTGGTTGAAATTGAAAGTTTACATTTTTCACTTTTGTCAGACGTTTGTAATATTCTCACAATAAGCTAACTAGCTCAATTGGAGCATTTCTAGCATGTTTGGTTGAAATCGAAAATTTGCATTTTTCACTTTTGTCAGACAATTGCAATATTCTCTCAATAAGCTAATTAGCTCAATTGGAGCATTTCTAGCATGTTTGGTTGAAATTGGAAATTTACATTTTTCAGTTTTGTCAGACGTTTGTACACTTCTTACAGTAAGCTTATTTCCGCATTTGGAGCATTTCTAGCATGTTTGGTTGAAATTGGAAATTTACATTTTTCAGTTTTGTCAGACGTTTGTAATATTCTCAAAATAAGCTAATTAGCTCAATTGGAGCATTTCTAGCATGTTTGGTTGAAATTGGAAATTTACATTTTTCACTTTTGTCAGACGTTTGTAATATTCTCACAATAAGCTAATTAGCTCAATTGGAGCATTTCTAGCATTATTGGTTGAAATTGGAAATTTACATTTTTCAGTTTTGTCAGACGTTTGTAATATTCTCACAATAAGCTAATTAGCTCAATTGGAGCATTTCTAGCACGTTTGGTTGAAATTGGAAATTTACATTAATCAGTTTTGTCAGACGTTTGTAATATTCTCACAAAAAGCTAATTAGCTCAAATGGAGCATTTCTAGCATGTTTGGTTGAAATTGGAAATTTACATTTTTCAGTTTTGTCAGACGTTTGTAATATTCTCACAATAAGCTAATTAGCTCAATTGGAGCATTTCTAGCATGTTTGGTTGAAATTGGAAATTTACATTTTTCACTTTTGTCAGACAATTGCAATATTCTCACAATAAGCTAATTAGCTCAATTGGAGCATTTCTAGCATGTTTGGTTGAAATTGAAAATTTACATTTTTCAGTTTTGTCAGACGTTTGTAATATTCTCACAATAAGCTAATTAGCTCAATTGGAGCATTTCTAGCATGTTTGGTTGAAATTGGAAATTTACATTTTTCAGTTTTGTCAGACAATTGCAATATTCTATCAATAAGCTAATTAGCTCAATTGGAGCATTTCTAGCATGTTTGGTTGAAATTGGAAATTTACATTTTTCACTTTTGTCGGACGTTTGTAATATTCTCACAATAAGCTAATTAGCTCAATTGGAGCATTTCTAGCATGTTTGGTTGAAATTGAAAATTTACATTTTTCACTTTTGTCAGACAATTGCAATATTCTCACAATAAGCTAACTAGCTCAATTGGAGCATTTCTAGCATGTTTGGTTGAAATTGAAAATTTACATTTTTCAGTTTTGTCAGACGTTTGTAATATTCTCACAATTAGCTAATTAGCTCAATTGGAGCATTTCTAGCATGTTTAGTTGAAATTGGAAATTTGCATTTTTCACTTTTGTCAGACAATTGCAATATTCTCTCAATAAGCTAATTAGCTCAATTGGAGCATTTCTAGCATGTTTGGTTGAAATTGGAAATTTACATTTTTCAGTTTTGTCAGACGTTTGTAATATTCTCACAATAAGCTAATTAGCTCAATTGGAGCATTTCTAGCATGTTTGGTTGAAATTGGAAATTTACATTTTTCAGTTTGGTCAGACGTTTGTAATATTCTCACAATAAGCTAATTAGCTCAATTGTAGCATTTCTAGCATGTTTGGTTGAAATTGGAATTTTACATTTTTCACTTTTGTCAGACAATTGTAATATTCTAACAATGAGCTAATTAGCTCAATTGGAGCATTTCTAGCATGTTTGGTTGAAATTGGAAATTACATTTTTCAGTTTTGTCAGACGTTTGTACACTTCTTACAGTAAGCTTATTTCCGCATTTGGAGCATTTCTAGCATGTTTGGTTAAAATTGGAAATTTACATTTTTCAGTTTTGTCAGACGTTTGTAATATTCTCAAAATAAGCTAATTAGCTCAATTGGAGCATTTCTAGCATGTTTAGTTGAAATTGGAAATTTGCATTTTTCACTTTTGTCAGACAATTGCAATATTCTTTCAATAAGCTAATTAGCTCAATTGGAGCATTTCTAGCATGTTTGGTTGAAATTGGAAATTTACATTTTTCAGCTCTGTCAGACGTTTGTTAAATTCTTACAGTAGGCTTATTTGCGCAATTTGAGCATTTCTAGCATGTTTGGTTGAAATTGGAAATTTACATTTTTCAGTTTTGTCAGACGTTTGTAATATTCTCACAATAAGTTAATTAGCTCAATTGGAGCATTTCTAGCATGTTTGGTTGAAATTGGAAATTTACATTTTTCACTTTTGTCAGACAATTGCAATATTCTCACAATAAGCTAATTAGCTCAATTGGAGCATTTCTAGCATGTTTGGTTGAAATTGGAAATTTACATTTTTCAGCTTTGTCAGACGTTTGTAATATTCTCACAATAAGCTAATTAGCTCAATTGGAGCATTTCTAGCATGTTTGGTTGAAATTGGAAATTTACATTTTTCAGTTTTGTCAGACGTTTGTAATATTCTCACAATAAGCTAATTAGCTCAATTGGAGCATTTCTAGCATGTTTGGTTGAAATTGGAACTTTACATTTTTCACTTTTGTCAGACAATTGCAATATTCTCACAATAAGCTAATTAGCTCAATTGGAGCATTTCTAGCATGTTTGGTTGAAGTATGAAATTTACATTTTTCACTTTTGTCCGACAATTGCAATATTCTCACAATAAGCTAATTAGCTCAATTGGAGCATTTCTAGCATGTTTAGTTGAAATTGGAAATTTACATTTTTCAGTTTTGTCAGACGTTTGTAATATTCTCACAATAAGCTAATTAGCTCAATTGGAGCATTTCTAGCATGTTTGGTTGAAATTGGAAATTTACATTTTTCAGTTTTGTCAGACGTTTGTAATATTCTCACAATAAGCTAATTAGCTCAATTGGAGCATTTCTAGCATGTTTGGTTGAAATCAGAAATTTACATTTTTCAGTTTTGTCAGACGTTTGTAATATTCTCACAATAAGCTAATTAGCTCAATTGGAGCATTTCTAGCATGTTTGGTTGAAATTGGAAATTACATTTTTCAGTTTTGTCAGACGTTTGTACACTTCTTACAGTAAGCTTATTTCCGCATTTTGAGCTTTTCTAGCATGTTTGGTTGAAATTGGAAATTTACATTTTTCACTTTTGTCAGACAATTGCAATATTCTCACAATAAGCTAATTAGCTCAATTGGAGCATTTCTAGCATGTTTGGTTGAAATTGGAAAATTACATTTTTCACTTTTGTCAGACAATTGCAGTATTCTCACAATAAGCTAATTAGCTCAATTGGAGCATTTCTAGCATGTTTAGTTGAAATTGGAAATTTACATTTTTCAGTTTTGTCAGACGTTTGTAATATTCTCACAATAAGCTAATTAGCTCAATTGGAGCATTTCTAGCATGTTTGGTTGAAATTGGAAATTTACATTTTTCAGTTTTGTCAGACGTTTGTAATATTCTCACAATAAGCTAATTAGCTCAATTGGAGCATTTCTAGCATGTTTGGTTGAAATTGGAAATTTACATTTATCAGTTTTGTCAGACGTTTGTAATATTCTCACAAAAAAGCTAATTAGCTCAAATGGAGCATTTCTAGCATGTTTGGTTGAAATTGGAAATTTACATTTTTCAGTTTTGTCAGACGTTTGTAATATTCTCACAATAAGCTAATTAGCTCAATTGGAGCATTTCTAGCATGTTTGGTTGAAATTGGAAATTTACATTTTTCACTTTTGTCAGACAATTGCAATATTCTCACAATAAGCTAATTAGCTCAATTGGAGCATTTCTAGCATGTTTGGTTGAAATTGGAAATTTACATTTTTCACTTTTGTCAGACAATTGCAATATTCTCACAATAAGCTAATTAGCTCAATTGGAGCATTTCTAGCATGTTTGGTTGAAATTGGAATTTTACCTTTTTCACTTTTGTCAGACAATTGCAATATTCTCACAATAAGCTAATTAGCTCAATTGGAGCATTTCTAGCATGTTTGGTTGAAATTGGAAATTTACATTTTTCAGTTTTGTCAGACGTTTGTAATATTCTCACAATAAGCTAATTAGCTCAATTGGAGCATTTCTAGCATGTTTGGTTGAAATTGGAAATTTACATTTTTCACTTTTGTCAGACAATTGCAATATTCTCACAATAAGCTAATTAGCTCAATTGGAGCATTTCAAGCATGTTTGGTTGAAATTGGAAATTTACATTTTTCACTTTTGTCAGACAATTGCAATATTCTCACAATAAGCTAACTAGCGCAATTGGAGCATTTCTAGCATGTTTGGTTGAAATTGAAAATTTACATTTTTCAGTTTTGTCAGACGTTTGTAATATTCTCACAATTAGCTAATTAGCTCAATTGGAGCATTTCTAGCATGTTTAGTTGAAATTGGAAATTTGCATTTTTCACTTTTGTCAGACAATTGCAATATTCTCTCAATAAGCTAATTAGCTCAATTGGAGCATTTCTAGCATGTTTGGTTGAAATTGGAAATTTACATTTTTCAGTTTTGTCAGACGTTTGTACACTTCTTACAGTAAGCTTATTTCCGCATTTGGAGCATTTCTAGCATGTTTGGTTAAAATTGGAAATTTACATTTTTCAGTTTTGTCAGACGTTTGTAATATTCTCAAAATAAGCTAATTAGCTCAATTGGAGCATTTCTAGCATGTTTAGTTGAAATTGGAAATTTGCATTTTTCACTTTTGTCAGACAATTGCAATATTCTTTCAATAAGCTAATTAGCTCAATTGGAGCATTTCTAGCATGTTTGGTTGAAATTGGAAATTTACATTTTTCAGCTCTGTCAGACGTTTGTTAAATTCTTACAGTAGGCTTATTTGCGCAATTTGAGCATTTCTAGCATGTTTGGTTGAAATTGGAAATTTACATTTTTCAGTTTTGTCAGACGTTTGTTAAATTATTACAGTAGGCTTATTTGCGCAATTTGAGCATTTCTAGCATGTTTGGTTGAAATTGGAAATTTACATTTGTCAGTTTTGTCAGACGTTTGTAATATTCTCACAATAAATTAATTAGCTCAATTGGAGCATTTCTAGCATGTTTGGTTGAAATTGGAAATTTACATTTATCAGTTTTGTCAGACGTTTGTAATATTCTCACAAAAAGCTAATTAGCTCAAATGGAGCATTTCTAGCATGTTTGGTTGAAATTGGAAATTTACATTTTTCAGTTTTGTCAGACCTTTGTAATATTCTCACAATAAGCTAATTAGCTCAATTGGAGCATTTCTAGCATGTTTGGTTGAAATTGGAAATTTACATTTTTCACTTTTGTCAGACAATTGCAATATTCTCACAATAAGCTAATTAGCTCAATTGGAGCATTTCTAGCATGTTTGGTTGAAATTGGAAATTTACATTTTTCACTTTTGTCAGACAATTGCAATATTCTCACAATAAGCTAATTAGCTCAATTGGAGCATTTCTAGCATGTTTGGTTGAAATTGGAATTTTACATTTTTCACTTTTGTCAGACAATTGCAATATTCTCACAATAAGCTAATTAGCTCAATTGGAGCATTTCTAGCATGTTTGGTTGAAATTGGAAATTTACATTTTTCACTTTTGTCAGACAATTGCAATATTCTCACAATAAGCTAATTAGCTCAATTGGAGCATTTCTAGCATGTTTGGTTGAAATTGGAAAATTACATTTTTCACTTTTGTCAGACATTTGTAATATTCTCACAATAAGCTAATTAGCTCAATTGGAACATTTCTAGCATGTTTGGTTGAAATTGGAAATTTACATTTTTCAGTTTTGTCAGACGTTTGTAATATTCTCACAATAAGCTAATTAGCTCAATTGGAGCATTTCTAGCATGTTTGGTTGAAATTGGAAATTTACATTTTTCACTTTTGTCAGACAATTGCAATATTCTCACAATAAGCTAATTAGCTCAATTGGAGCATTTCTAGCATGTTTGGTTGAAATTGGAAATTTACATTTTTCACTTTTGTCAGACGTTTGTAATATTCTCACAATAAGCTAATTAGCTCAATTGGAACATTTCTAGCATGTTTGGTTGAAATTGGAAATTTACATTTTTCAGTTTTGTCAGACGTTTGTAATATTCTCACAATAAGCTAATTAGCTCAATTGGAGCATTTCTAGCATGTTTGGTTGAAATTGGAAATTTACATTTTTCAGTTTGGTCAGACGTTTGTAATATTCTCACAATAAGCTAATTAGCTCAATTGTAGCATTTCTAGCATGTTTGGTTGAAATTGGAATTTTACATTTTTCACTTTTGTCAGACAATTGTAATATTCTAACAATGAGCTAATTAGCTCAATTGGAGCATTTCTAGCATGTTTGGTTGAAATTGGAAATTACATTTTTCAGTTTTGTCAGACAATTGCAAAATTCTATCAATAAGCTAATTAGCTCAATTGGAGCATTTCTAGCATGTTTGGTTGAAATTGAAAATTTACATTTTTCAGTTTTGTCAGACGTTTGTAATATTCTCACAATAAGCTAATTAGCTCAATTGGAGCATTTCTAGCATGTTTAGTTGAAATTGGAAATTTACATTTTTCAGTTTGGTCAGACGTTTGTAATATTTTCACAATAAGCTAATTAGCTCAATTGGAGCATTTCTAGCATGTTTGGTTGAAATTGGAAATTTACATTTTTCACTTTTGTCAGACAATTGCAATATTCTCACAATAAGCTAATTAGCTCAATTGGAGCATTTCTAGCATGTTTGGTTGAAATTGGAATTTTACATTTTTCACTTTTGTCAGACAATTGCAATATTCTCACAATAAGCTAATTAGCTCAATTGGAGCATTTCTAGCATGTTTGGTTGAAATTGGAAATTTACATTTTTCAGTTTTGTCAGACCTTTGTAATATTCTCACAATAAGCTAATTAGCTCAATTGGAGCATTTCTAGCATGTTTGGTTGAAATTGGAAATTTACATTTTTCACTTTTGTCAGACAATTGCAATATTCTCACAATAAGCTAATTAGCTCAATTGGAGCATTTCTAGCATGTTTGGTTGAAATTGGAAATTTACATTTTTCACTTTTGTCAGACAATTGCAATATTCTCACAATAAGCTAATTAGCTCAATTGGAGCATTTCTAGCATGTTTGGTTGAAATTGGAATTTTACATTTTTCACTTTTGTCAGACAATTGCAATATTCTCACAATAAGCTAATTAGCTCAATTGGAGCATTTCTAGCATGTTTGGTTGAAATTGGAAATTTACATTTTTCAGTTTTGTCAGACGTTTGTAATATTCTCACAATAAGCTAATTAGCTCAATTGGAGCATTTCTAGCATGTTTGGTTGAAATTGGAAATTTACATTTTTCACTTTTGTCAGACAATTGCAATATTCTCACAATAAGCTAATTAGCTCAATTGGAGCATTTCAAGCATGTTTGGTTGAAATTGGAAATTTACATTTTTCACTTTTGTCAGACAATTGCAATATTCTCACAATAAGCTAACTAGCGCAATTGGAGCATTTCTAGCATGTTTGGTTGAAATTGAAAATTTACATTTTTCAGTTTTGTCAGACGTTTGTAATCTTCTCACAATTAGCTAATTAGCTCAATTGGAGCATTTCTAGCATGTTTAGTTGAAATTGGAAATTTGCATTTTTCACTTTTGTCAGACAATTGCAATATTCTCTCAATAAGCTAATTAGCTCAATTGGAGCATTTCTAGCATGTTTGGTTGAAATTGGAAATTTACATTTTTCAGTTTTGACAGACGTTTGTACACTTCTTACAGTAAGCTTATTTCCGCATTTGGAGCATTTCTAGCATGTTTGGTTAAAATTGGAAATTTACATTTTTCAGTTTTGTCAGACGTTTGTAATATTCTCAAAATAAGCTAATTAGCTCAATTGGAGCATTTCTAGCATGTTTAGTTGAAATTGGAAATTTGCATTTTTCACTTTTGTCAGACAATTGCAATATTCTTTCAATAAGCTAATTAGCTCAATTGGAGCATTTCTAGCATGTTTGGTTGAAATTGGAAATTTACATTTTTCAGCTCTGTCAGACGTTTGTTAAATTCTTACAGTAGGCTTATTTGCGCAATTTGAGCATTTCTAGCATGTTTGGTTGAAATTGGAAATTTACATTTTTCAGTTTTGTCAGACGTTTGTAATATTCTCACAATAAGTTAATTAGCTCAATTGGAGCATTTCTAGCATGTTTGGTTGAAATTGGAAATTTACATTTATCAGTTTTGTCAGACGTTTGTAATATTCTCACAAAAAGCTAATTAGCTCAAATGGAGCATTTCTAGCATGTTTGGTTGAAATTGGAAATTTACATTTTTCAGTTTTGTCAGACCTTTGTAATATTCTCACAATAAGCTAATTAGCTCAATTGGAGCATTTCTAGCATGTTTGGTTGAAATTGGAAATTTACATTTTTCACTTTTGTCAGACAATTGCAATATTCTCACAATAAGCTAATTAGCTCAATTGGAGCATTTCTAGCATGTTTGGTTGAAATTGGAAATTTACATTTTTCACTTTTGTCAGACAATTGCAATATTCTCACAATAAGCTAATTAGCTCAATTGGAGCATTTCTAGCATGTTTGGTTGAAATTGGAATTTTACATTTTTCACTTTTGTCAGACAATTGCAATATTCTCACAATAAGCTAATTAGCTCAATTGGAGCATTTCTAGCATGTTTGGTTGAAATTGGAAATTTACATTTTTCAGTTTTGTCAGACGTTTGTAATATTCTCACAATAAGCTAATTAGCTCAATTGGAGCATTTCTAGCATGTTTGGTTGAAATTGGAAATTTACATTTTTCACTTTTGTCAGACAATTGCAATATTCTCACAATAAGCTAATTAGCTCAATTGGAGCATTTCAAGCATGTTTGGTTGAAATTGGAAATTTACATTTTTCACTTTTGTCAGACAATTGCAATATTCTCACAAAAAGCTAACTAGCGCAATTGGAGCATTTCTAGCAAGTTTGGTTGAAATTGAAAATTTACATTTTTCAGTTTTGTCAGACGTTTGTAATATTCTCACAATTAGCTAATTAGCTCAATTGGAGCATTTCTAGCATGTTTAGTTGAAATTGGAAATTTGCATTTTTCACTTTTGTCAGACAATTGCAATATTCTCTCAATAAGCTAATTAGCTCAATTGGAGCATTTCTAGCATGTTTGGTTGAAATCAGAAATTTACATTTTTCACTTTTGTCAGACAATTGCAATATTCTCACAATAAGCTAATTAGCTCAATTGGAGCATTTCTAGCATGTTTGGTTGAAATTGGAATTTTACATTTTTCACTTTTGTCAGACAATTGCAATATTCTCACAATAAGCTAATTAGCTCAATTGGAGCATTTCTAGCATGTTTGGTTGAAATTGGAAAATTACATTTTTCACTTTTGTCAGACATTTGTAATATTCTCACAATAAGCTAATTAGCTCAATTGGAACATTTCTAGCATGTTTGGTTGAAATTGGAAATTTACATTTTTCAGTTTTGTCAGACGTTTGTAATATTCTCACAATAAGCTAATTAGCTCAATTGGAGCATTTCTAGCATGTTTGGTTGAAATTGGAAATTTACATTTTTCACTTTTGTCAGACAATTGCAATATTCTCACAATAAGCTAATTAGCTCAATTGGAGCATTTCTAGCATGTTTGGTTGAAATTGGAAATTTACATTTTTCACTTTTGTCAGACGTTTGTAATATTCTCACAATAAGCTAATTAGCTCAATTGGAACATTTCTAGCATGTTTGGTTGAAATTGGAAATTTACATTTTTCAGTTTTGTCAGACGTTTGTAATATTCTCACAATAAGCTAATTAGCTCAATTGGAGCATTTCTAGCATGTTTGGTTGAAATTGGAAATTTACATTTTTCAGTTTGGTCAGACGTTTGTAATATTCTCACAATAAGCTAATTAGCTCAATTGTAGCATTTCTAGCATGTTTGGTTGAAATTGGAATTTTACATTTTTCACTTTTGTCAGACAATTGTAATATTCTAACAATGAGCTAATTAGCTCAATTGGAGCATTTCTAGCATGTTTGGTTGAAATTGGAAATTACATTTTTCAGTTTTGTCAGACAATTGCAAAATTCTATCAATAAGCTAATTAGCTCAATTGGAGCATTTCTAGCATGTTTGGTTGAAATTGAAAATTTACATTTTTCAGTTTTGTCAGACGTTTGTAATATTCTCACAATAAGCTAATTAGCTCAATTGGAGCATTTCTAGCATGTTTAGTTGAAATTGGAAATTTACATTTTTCAGTTTGGTCAGACGTTTGTAATATTTTCACAATAAGCTAATTAGCTCAATTGGAGCATTTCTAGCATGTTTGGTTGAAATTGG
The DNA here is from genome assembly GCF_963576615.1 of Watersipora subatra. NCBI lineage: Eukaryota > Metazoa > Bryozoa > Gymnolaemata > Cheilostomatida > Watersiporidae > Watersipora > Watersipora subatra. Next base: position 170,516 of record NW_027045358.1, on the reverse strand, counting down.
AAATTTACATTTTTCACTTTTGTCAGACAATTGCAATATTCTCACAATAAGCTAATTAGCTCAATTGGAGCATTTCTAGCATGTTTGGTTGAAATTAGAATTTTACATTTTTCACTTTTGTCAGACAATTGCAATATTCTCACAATAAGCTAATTAGCTCAATTGGAGCATTTCTAGCATGTTTGGTTGAAATTGGAAATTTACATTTTTCAGTTTTGTCAGACCTTTGTAATATTCTCACAATAAGCTAATTAGCTCAATTGGAGCATTTCTAGCATGTTTGGTTGAAATTGGAAATTTACATTTTTCACTTTTGTCAGACAATTGCAATATTCTCACAATAAGCTAATTAGCTCAATTGGAGCATTTCTAGCATGTTTGGTTGAAATTGGAAATTTACATTTTTCACTTTTGTCAGACAATTGCAATATTCTCACAATAAGCTAATTAGCTCAATTGGAGCATTTCTAGCATGTTTGGTTGAAATTGGAATTTTACATTTTTCACTTTTGTCAGACAATTGCAATATTCTCACAATAAGCTAATTAGCTCAATTGGAGCATTTCTAGCATGTTTGGTTGAAATTGGAAATTTACATTTTTCAGTTTTGTCAGACGTTTGTAATATTCTCACAATAAGCTAATTAGCTCAATTGGAGCATTTCTAGCATGTTTGGTTGAAATTGGAAATTTACATTTTTCACTTTTGTCAGACAATTGCAATATTCTCACAATAAGCTAATTAGCTCAATTGGAGCATTTCAAGCATGTTTGGTTGAAATTGGAAATTTACATTTTTCACTTTTGTCAGACAATTGCAATATTCTCACAATAAGCTAACTAGCGCAATTGGAGCATTTCTAGCATGTTTGGTTGAAATTGAAAATTTACATTTTTCAGTTTTGTCAGACGTTTGTAATCTTCTCACAATTAGCTAATTAGCTCAATTGGAGCATTTCTAGCATGTTTAGTTGAAATTGGAAATTTGCATTTTTCACTTTTGTCAGACAATTGCAATATTCTCTCAATAAGCTAATTAGCTCAATTGGAGCATTTCTAGCATGTTTGGTTGAAATTGGAAATTTACATTTTTCAGTTTTGTCAGACGTTTGTACACTTCTTACAGTAAGCTTATTTCCGCATTTGGAGCATTTCTAGCATGTTTGGTTAAAATTGGAAATTTACATTTTTCAGTTTTGTCAGACGTTTGTAATATTCTCAAAATAAGCTAATTAGCTCAATTGGAGCATTTCTAGCATGTTTAGTTGAAATTGGAAATTTGCATTTTTCACTTTTGTCAGACAATTGCAATATTCTTTCAATAAGCTAATTAGCTCAATTGGAGCATTTCTAGCATGTTTGGTTGAAATTGGAAATTTACATTTTTCAGCTCTGTCAGACGTTTGTTAAATTCTTACAGTAGGCTTATTTGCGCAATTTGAGCATTTCTAGCATGTTTGGTTGAAATTGGAAATTTACATTTTTCAGTTTTGTCAGACGTTTGTAATATTCTCACAATAAGTTAATTAGCTCAATTGGAGCATTTCTAGCATGTTTGGTTGAAATTGGAAATTTACATTTATCAGTTTTGTCAGACGTTTGTAATATTCTCACAAAAAGCTAATTAGCTCAAATGGAGCATTTCTAGCATGTTTGGTTGAAATTGGAAATTTACATTTTTCAGTTTTGTCAGACCTTTGTAATATTCTCACAATAAGCTAATTAGCTCAATTGGAGCATTTCTAGCATGTTTGGTTGAAATTGGAAATTTACATTTTTCACTTTTGTCAGACAATTGCAATATTCTCACAATAAGCTAATTAGCTCAATTGGAGCATTTCTAGCATGTTTGGTTGAAATTGGAAATTTACATTTTTCACTTTTGTCAGACAATTGCAATATTCTCACAATAAGCTAATTAGCTCAATTGGAGCATTTCTAGCATGTTTGGTTGAAATTGGAATTTTACATTTTTCACTTTTGTCAGACAATTGCAATATTCTCACAATAAGCTAATTAGCTCAATTGGAGCATTTCTAGCATGTTTAGTTGAAATTGGAAATTTACATTTTTCAGTTTTGTCAGACGTTTGTAATATTCTCACAATAAGCTAATTAGCTCAATTGGAGCATTTCTAGCATGTTTGGTTGAAATTGGAAATTTACATTTTTCACTTTTGTCAGACAATTGCAATATTCTCACAATAAGCTAATTAGCTCAATTGGAGCATTTCAAGCATGTTTGGTTGAAATTGGAAATTTACATTTTTCACTTTTGTCAGACAATTGCAATATTCTCACAAAAAGCTAACTAGCGCAATTGGAGCATTTCTAGCAAGTTTGGTTGAAATTGAAAATTTACATTTTTCAGTTTTGTCAGACGTTTGTAATATTCTCACAATTAGCTAATTAGCTCAATTGGAGCATTTCTAGCATGTTTAGTTGAAATTGGAAATTTGCATTTTTCACTTTTGTCAGACAATTGCAATATTCTCTCAATAAGCTAATTAGCTCAATTGGAGCATTTCTAGCATGTTTGGTTGAAATTGGAAATTTACATTTTTCAGTTTTGTCAGACGTTTGTACACTTCTTACAGTAAGCTTATTTCCGCATTTGGAGCATTTCTAGCATGTTTGGTTAAAATTGGAAATTTACATTTTTCAGTTTTGTCAGACGTTTGTAATATTCTCAAAATAAGCTAATTAGCTCAATTGGAGCATTTCTAGCATGTTTAGTTGAAATTGGAAATTTGCATTTTTCACTTTTGTCAGACAATTGCAATATTCTTTCAATAAGCTAATTAGCTCAATTGGAGCATTTCTAGCATGTTTGGTTGAAATTGGAAATTTACATTTTTCAGCTCTGTCAGACGTTTGTTAAATTCTTACAGTAGGCTTATTTGCGCAATTTGAGCATTTCTAGCATGTTTGGTTGAAATTGGAAATTTACATTTTTCAGTTTTGTCAGACGTTTGTAATATTCTCACAATAAGTTAATTAGCTCAATTGGAGCATTTCTAGCATGTTTGGTTAAAATTGGAAATTTACATTTTTCACTTTTGTCAGACAATTGCAATATTCTCACAATAAGCTAATTAGCTCAATTGGAGCATTTCTAGCATGTTTGGTTGAAGTTGCAAATTTACATTTTTCACTTTTGTCAGACAATTGCAATATTCTCACAATAAGCTAATTAGCTCAATTGGAGCATTTCTAGCATGTTTGGTTGAAATTGGAAATTTACATTTTTCAGCTTTGTCAGACGTTTGTAATATTCTCACAATAAGCTAATTAGCTCAATTGGAGCATTTCTAGCATGTTTGGTTGAAATTGGAACTTTACATTTTTCACTTTTGTCAGACAATTGCAATATTCTCACAATAAGCTAATTAGCTCAATTGGAGCATTTCTAGCATGTTTGGTTGAAGTATGAAATTTACATTTTTCACTTTTGTCCGACAATTGCAATATTCTCACAATAAGCTAATTAGCTCAATTGGAGCATTTCTAGCATGTTTAGTTGAAATTGGAAATTTACATTTTTCAGTTTTGTCAGACGTTTGTAATATTCTCACAATAAGCTAATTAGCTCAATTGGAGCATTTCTTGCATGTTTGGTTGAAATTGGAAATTTACATTTTTCAGTTTTGTCAGACGTTTGTAATATTCTCACAATAAGCTAATTAGCTCAATTGGAGCATTTCTAGCATGTTTGGTTGAAATCAGAAATTTACATTTTTCAGTTTTGTCAGACGTTTGTAATATTCTCACAATAAGCTAATTAGCTCAATTGGAGCATTTCTAGCATGTTTGGTTGAAATTGGAAATTACATTTTTCAGTTTTGTCAGACGTTTGTACACTTCTTACAGTAAGCTTATTTCCGCATTTTGAGCTTTTCTAGCATGTTTGGTTGAAATTGGAAATTTACATTTTTCACTTTTGTCAGACAATTGCAATATTCTCACAATAAGCTAATTAGCTCAATTGGAGCATTTCTAGCATGTTTGGTTGAAATTGGAAATTTACATTTTTCACTTTTGTCAGACAATTGCAGTATTCTCACAATAAGCTAATTAGCTCAATTGGAGCATTTCTAGCATGTTTAGTTGAAATTGGAAATTTACATTTTTCAGTTTTGTCAGACGTTTGTAATATTCTCACAATAAGCTAATTAGCTCAATTGGAGCATTTCTAGCATGTTTGGTTGAAATTGGAAATTTACATTTTTCAGTTTTGTCAGACGTTTGTAATATTCTCACAATAAGCTAATTAGCTCAATTGGAGCATTTCTAGCATGTTTGGTTGAAATTGGAAATTTACATTTATCAGTTTTGTCAGACGTTTGTAATATTCTCACAAAAAAGCTAATTAGCTCAAATGGAGCATTTCTAGCATGTTTGGTTGAAATTGGAAATTTACATTTTTCACTTTTGTCAGACCTTTGTAATATTCTCACAATAAGCTAATTAGCTCAATTGGAGCATTTCTAGCATGTTTGGTTGAAATTGGAAATTTACATTTTTCACTTTTGTCAGACAATTGCAATATTCTCACAATAAGCTAATTAGCTCAATTGGAGCATTTCTAGCATGTTTGGTTGAAATTGGAAATTTACATTTTTCACTTTTGTCAGACAATTGCAATATTCTCACAATAAGCTAATTAGCTCAATTGGAGCATTTCTAGCATGTTTGGTTGAAATTGGAATTTTACATTTTTCACTTTTGTCAGACAATTGCAATATTCTCACAATAAGCTAATTAGCTCAATTGGAGCATTTCTAGCATGTTTGGTTGAAATTGGAAATTTACATTTTTCAGTTTTGTCAGACGTTTGTAATATTCTCACAATAAGCTAATTAGCTCAATTGGAGCATTTCTAGCATGTTTGGTTGAAATTGGAAATTTACATTTTTCACTTTTGTCAGACAATTGCAATATTCTCACAATAAGCTAATTAGCTCAATTGGAGCATTTCAAGCATGTTTGGTTGAAATTGGAAATTTACATTTTTCACTTTTGTCAGACAATTGCAATATTCTCACAATAAGCTAACTAGCGCAATTGGAGCATTTCTAGCATGTTTGGTTGAAATTGAAAATTTACATTTTTCAGTTTTGTCAGACGTTTGTAATATTCTCACAATTAGCTAATTAGCTCAATTGGAGCATTTCTAGCATGTTTAGTTGAAATTGGAAATTTGCATTTTTCACTTTTGTCAGACAATTGCAATATTCTCTCAATAAGCTAATTAGCTCAATTGGAGCATTTCTAGCATGTTTGGTTGAAATTGGAAATTTACATTTTTCAGTTTTGTCAGACATTTGTACACTTCTTACAGTAAGCTTATTTCCGCATTTGGAGCATTTCTAGCATGTTTGGTTAAAATTTGAAATTTACATTTTTCAGTTTTGTCAGACGTTTGTAATATTCTCAAAATAAGCTAATTAGCTCAATTGGAGCATTTCTAGCATGTTTAGTTGAAATTGGAAATTTGCATTTTTCACTTTTGTCAGACAATTGCAATATTCTTTCAATAAGCTAATTAGCTCAATTGGAGCATTTCTAGCATGTTTGGTTGAAATTGGAAATTTACATTTTTCAGCTCTGTCAGACGTTTGTTAAATTCTTACAGTAGGCTTATTTGCGCAATTTGAGCATTTCTAGCATGTTTGGTTGAAATTGGAAATTTACATTTTTCAGTTTTGTCAGACGTTTGTTAAATTCTTACAGTAGGCTTATTTGCGCAATTTGAGCATTTCTAGCATGTTTGGTTGAAATTGGAAATTTACATTTTTCAGTTTTGTCAGACGTTTGTAATATTCTCACAATAAGTTAATTAGCTCAATTGGAGCATTTCTAGCATGTTTGGTTGAAATTGGAAATTTACATTTATCAGTTTTGTCAGACGTTTGTAATATTCTCACAAAAAGCTAATTAGCTCAAATGGAGCATTTCTAGCATGTTTGGTTGAAATTGGAAATTTACATTTTTCAGTTTTGTCAGACCTTTGTAATATTCTCACAATAAGCTAATTAGCTCAATTGGAGCATTTCTAGCATGTTTGGTTGAAATTGGAAATTTACATTTTTCACTTTTGTCAGACAATTGCAATATTCTCACAATAAGCTAATTAGCTCAATTGGAGCATTTCTAGCATGTTTGGTTGAAATTGGAAATTTACATTTTTCACTTTTGTCAGACAATTGCAATATTCTCACAATAAGCTAATTAGCTCAATTGGAGCATTTCTAGCATGTTTGGTTGAAATTGGAATTTTACATTTTTCACTTTTGTCAGACAATTGCAATATTCTCACAATAAGCTAATTAGCTCAATTGGAGCATTTCTAGCATGTTTGGTTGAAATTGGAAATTTACATTTTTCACTTTTGTCAGACAATTGCAATATTCTCACAATAAGCTAATTAGCTCAATTGGAGCATTTCTAGCATGTTTGGTTGAAATTGGAAATTTACATTTTTCACTTTTGTCAGACAATTGCAATATTCTCACAATAAGCTAATTAGCTCAATTGGAGCATTTCTAGCAAGTTTGGTTGAAATTGGAAAATTACATTTTTCACTTTTGTCAGACATTTGTAATATTCTCACAATAAGCTAATTAGCTCAATTGGAACATTTCTAGCATGTTTGGTTGAAATTGGAAATTTACATTTTTCAGTTTTGTCAGACGTTTGTAATATTCTCACAATAAGCTAATTAGCTCAATTGGAGCATTTCTAGCATGTTTGGTTGAAATTGGAAATTTACATTTTTCACTTTTGTCAGACAATTGCAATATTCTCACAATAAGCTAATTAGCTCAATTGGAGCATTTCTAGCATGTTTGGTTGAAATTGGAAATTTACATTTTTCACTTTTGTCAGACGTTTGTAATATTCTCACAATAAGCTAATTAGCTCAATTGGAACATTTCTAGCATGTTTGGTTGAAATTGGAAATTTACATTTTTCAGTTTTGTCAGACGTTTGTAATATTCTCACAATAAGCTAATTAGCTCAATTGGAGCATTTCTAGCATGTTTGGTTGAAATTGGAAATTTACATTTTTCAGTTTGGTCAGACGTTTGTAATATTCTCACAATAAGCTAATTAGCTCAATTGTAGCATTTCTAGCATGTTTGGTTGAAATTGGAATTTTACATTTTTCACTTTTGTCAGACAATTGTAATATTCTAACAATGAGCTAATTAGCTCAATTGGAGCATTTCTAGCATGTTTGGTTGAAATTGGAAATTACATTTTTCAGTTTTGTCAGACAATTGCAAAATTCTATCAATAAGCTAATTAGCTCAATTGGAGCATTTCTAGCATGTTTGGTTGAAATTGAAAATTTACATTTTTCAGTTTTGTCAGACGTTTGTAATATTCTCACAATAAGCTAATTAGCTCAATTGGAGCATTTCTAGCATGTTTGGTTGAAATTGGAAATTTACATTTTTCAGTTTGGTCAGACGTTTGTAATATTTTCACAATAAGCTAATTAGCTCAATTGGAGCATTTCTAGCATGTTTGGTTGAAATTGGAAATTTACATTTTTCACTTTTGTCAGACAATTGCAATATTCTCACAATAAGCTAATTAGCTCAATTGGAGCATTTCTAGCATGTTTGGTTGAAATTGGAATTTTACATTTTTCACTTTTGTCAGACAATTGCAATATTCTCACAATAAGCTAATTAGCTCAATTGGAGCATTTCTAGCATGTTTGGTTGAAATTGGAAATTTACATTTTTCAGTTTTGTCAGACCTTTGTAATATTCTCACAATAAGCTAATTAGCTCAATTGGAGCATTTCTAGCATGTTTGGTTGAAATTGGAAATTTACATTTTTCACTTTTGTCAGACAATTGCAATATTCTCACAATAAGCTAATTAGCTCAATTGGAGCATTTCTAGCATGTTTGGTTGAAATTGGAAATTTACATTTTTCACTTTTGTCAGACAATTGCAATATTCTCACAATAAGCTAATTAGCTCAATTGGAGCATTTCTAGCATGTTTGGTTGAAATTGGAATTTTACATTTTTCACTTTTGTCAGACAATTGCAATATTCTCACAATAAGCTAATTAGCTCAATTGGAGCATTTCTAGCATGTTTGGTTGAAATTGGAAATTTACATTTTTCAGTTTTGTCAGACGTTTGTAATATTCTCACAATAAGCTAATTAGCTCAATTGGAGCATTTCTAGCATGTTTGGTTGAAATTGGAAATTTACATTTTTCACTTTTGTCAGACAATTGCAATATTCTCACAATAAGCTAATTAGCTCAATTGGAGCATTTCAAGCATGTTTGGTTGAAATTGGAAATTTACATTTTTCACTTTTGTCAGACAATTGCAATATTCTCACAATAAGCTAACTAGCGCAATTGGAGCATTTCTAGCATGTTTGGTTGAAATTGAAAATTTACATTTTTCAGTTTTGTCAGACGTTTGTAATATTCTCACAATTAGCTAATTAGCTCAATTGGAGCATTTCTAGCATGTTTAGTTGAAATTGGAAATTTGCATTTTTCACTTTTGTCAGACAATTGCAATATTCTCTCAATAAGCTAATTAGCTCAATTGGAGCATTTCTAGCATGTTTGGTTGAAATTGGAAATTTACATTTTTCAGTTTTGTCAGACGTTTGTACACTTCTTACAGTAAGCTTATTTCCGCATTTGGAGCATTTCTAGCATGTTTGGTTAAAATTGGAAATTTACATTTTTCAGTTTTGTCAGACGTTTGTAATATTCTCAAAATAAGCTAATTAGCTCAATTGGAGCATTTCTAGCATGTTTAGTTGAAATTGGAAATTTGCATTTTTCACTTTTGTCAGACAATTGCAATATTCTTTCAATAAGCTAATTAGCTCAATTGGAGCATTTCTAGCATGTTTGGTTGAAATTGGAAATTTACATTTTTCCGCTCTGTCAGACGTTTGTTAAATTCTTACAGCAGGCTTATTTGCGCAATTTGAGCATTTCTAGCATGTTTGGTTGAAATTGGAAATTTACATTTATCAGTTTTGTCAGACGTTTGTAATATTCTCACAAAAAGCTAATTAGCTCAAATGGAGCATTTCTAGCATGTTTGGTTGAAATTGGAAATTTACATTTTTCAGTTTTGTCAGACCTTTGTAATATTCTCACAATAAGCTAATTAGCTCAATTGGAGCATTTCTAGCATGTTTGGTTGAAATTGGAAATTTACATTTTTCACTTTTGTCAGACAATTGCAATATTCTCACAATAAGCTAATTAGCTCAATTGGAGCATTTCTAGCATGTTTGGTTGAAATTGGAAATTTACATTTTTCACTTTTGTCAGACAATTGCAATATTCTCACAATAAGCTAATTAGCTCAATTGGAGCATTTCTAGCATGTTTGGTTGAAATTGCAATTTTACATTTTTCACTTTTGTCAGACAATTGCAATATTCTCACAATAAGCTAATTAGCTCAATTGGAGCATTTCTAGCATGTTTGGTTGAAATTGGAAATTTACATTTTTCAGTTTTGTCAGACGTTTGTAATATTCTCACAATAAGCTAATTAGCTCAATTGGAGCATTTCTAGCATGTTTGGTTGAAATTGGAAATTTACATTTATCAGTTTTGTCAGACGTTTGTAATATTCTCACAAAAAGCTAATTAGCTCAAATGGAGCATTTCTAGCATGTTTGGTTGAAATTGGAAATTTACATTTATCAGTTTTGTCAGACGTTTGTAATATTCTCACAAAAAGCTAATTAGCTCAAATGGAGCATTTCTAGCATGTTTGGTTGAAATTGGAAATTTACATTTTTCAGTTTTGTCAGACCTTTGTAATATTCTCACAATAAGCTAATTAGCTCAATTGGAGCATTTCTAGCATGTTTGGTTGAAATTGGAAATTTACATTTTTCACTTTTGTCAGACAATTGCAATATTCTCACAATAAGCTAATTAGCTCAAATGGAGCATTTCTAGCATGTTTGGTTGAAATTGGAAATTTACATTTATCAGTTTTGTCAGACGTTTGTAATATTCTCACAAAAAGCTAATTAGCTCAAATGGAGCATTTCTAGCATGTTTGGTTGAAATTGGAAATTTACATTTTTCAGTTTTGTCAGACCTTTGTAATATTCTCACAATAAGCTAATTAGCTCAATTGGAGCATTTCTAGCATGTTTGGTTGAAATTGGAATTTTACATTTTTCACTTTTGTCAGACAATTGCAATATTCTCACAATAAGCTAATTAGCTCAATTGGAGCATTTCTAGCATGTTTGGTTGAAATTGGAAATTTACATTTTTCAGTTTTGTCAGACCTTTGTAATATTCTCACAATAAGCTAATTAGCTCAATTGGAGCATTTCTAGCATGTTTGGTTGAAATTGGAAATTTACATTTTTCACTTTTGTCAGACAATTGCAATATTCTCACAATAAGCTAATTAGCTCAATTGGAGCATTTCTAGCATGTTTGGTTGAAATTGGAAATTTACATTTTTCACTTTTGTCAGACAATTGCAATATTCTCACAATAAGCTAATTAGCTCAATTGGAGCATTTCTAGCATGTTTGGTTGAAATTGGAATTTTACATTTTTCACTTTTGTCAGACAATTGCAATATTCTCACAATAAGCTAATTAGCTCAATTGGAGCATTTCTAGCATGTTTGGTTGAAATTGGAAATTTACATTTTTCAGTTTTGTCAGACGTTTGTAATATTCTCACAATAAGCTAATTAGCTCAATTGGAGCATTTCTAGCATGTTTGGTTGAAATTGGAAATTTACATTTTTCACTTTTGTCAGACAATTGCAATATTCTCACAATAAGCTAATTAGCTCAATTGGAGCATTTCAAGCATGTTTGGTTGAAATTGGAAATTTACATTTTTCACTTTTGTCAGACAATTGCAATATTCTCACAATAAGCTAACTAGCGCAATTGGAGCATTTCTAGCATGTTTGGTTGAAATTGAAAATTTACATTTTTCAGTTTTGTCAGACGTTTGTAATATTCTCACAATTAGCTAATTAGCTCAATTGGAGCATTTCTAGCATGTTTAGTTGAAATTGGAAATTTGCATTTTTCACTTTTGTCAGACAATTGCAATATTCTCTCAATAAGCTAATTAGCTCAATTGGAGCATTTCTAGCATGTTTGGTTGAAATTGGAAATTTACATTTTTCAGTTTTGTCAGACGTTTGTACACTTCTTACAGTAAGCTTATTTCCGCATTTGGAGCATTTCTAGCATGTTTGGTTAAAATTGGAAATTTACATTTTTCAGTTTTGTCAGACGTTTGTAATATTCTCAAAATAAGCTAATTAGCTCAATTGGAGCATTTCTAGCATGTTTAGTTGAAATTGGAAATTTGCATTTTTCACTTTTGTCAGACAATTGCAATATTCTTTCAATAAGCTAATTAGCTCAATTGGAGCATTTCTAGCATGTTTGGTTGAAATTGGAAATTTACATTTTTCCGCTCTGTCAGACGTTTGTTAAATTCTTACAGCAGGCTTATTTGCGCAATTTGAGCATTTCTAGCATGTTTGGTTGAAATTGGAAATTTACATTTATCAGTTTTGTCAGACGTTTGTAATATTCTCACAAAAAGCTAATTAGCTCAAATGGAGCATTTCTAGCATGTTTGGTTGAAATTGGAAATTTACATTTTTCAGTTTTGTCAGACCTTTGTAATATTCTCACAATAAGCTAATTAGCTCAATTGGAGCATTTCTAGCATGTTTGGTTGAAATTGGAAATTTACATTTTTCACTTTTGTCAGACAATTGCAATATTCTCACAATAAGCTAATTAGCTCAATTGGAGCATTTCTAGCATGTTTGGTTGAAATTGGAAATTTACATTTTTCACTTTTGTCAGACAATTGCAATATTCTCACAATAAGCTAATTAGCTCAATTGGAGCATTTCTAGCATGTTTGGTTGAAATTGGAATTTTACATTTTTCACTTTTGTCAGACAATTGCAATATTCTCACAATAAGCTAATTAGCTCAATTGGAGCATTTCTAGCATGTTTGGTTGAAATTGGAAATTTACATTTTTCAGTTTTGTCAGACGTTTGTAATATTCTCACAATAAGCTAATTAGCTCAATTGGAGCATTTCTAGCATGTTTGGTTGAAATTGGAAATTTACATTTATCAGTTTTGTCAGACGTTTGTAATATTCTCACAAAAAGCTAATTAGCTCAAATGGAGCATTTCTAGCATGTTTGGTTGAAATTGGAAATTTACATTTATCAGTTTTGTCAGACGTTTGTAATATTCTCACAAAAAGCTAATTAGCTCAAATGGAGCATTTCTAGCATGTTTGGTTGAAATTGGAAATTTACATTTTTCAGTTTTGTCAGACCTTTGTAATATTCTCACAATAAGCTAATTAGCTCAATTGGAGCATTTCTAGCATGTTTGGTTAAAATTGGAAATTTACATTTTTCAGTTTTGTCAGACGTTTGTAATATTCTCAAAATAAGCTAATTAGCTCAATTGGAGCATTTCTAGCATGTTTGGTTGAAATTGGAATTTTACATTTTTCACTTTTGTCAGACAATTGCAATATTCTCACAATAAGCTAATTAGCTCAATTGGAGCATTTCTAGCATGTTTGGTTGAAATTGGAAATTTACATTTTTCAGTTTTGTCAGACCTTTGTAATATTCTCACAATAAGCTAATTAGCTCAATTGGAGCATTTCTAGCATGTTTGGTTGAAATTGGAAATTTACATTTTTCACTTTTGTCAGACAATTGCAATATTCTCACAATAAGCTAATTAGCTCAATTGGAGCATTTCTAGCATGTTTGGTTGAAATTGGAAATTTACATTTTTCACTTTTGTCAGACAATTGCAATATTCTCACAATAAGCTAATTAGCTCAATTGGAGCATTTCTAGCATGTTTGGTTGAAATTGGAATTTTACATTTTTCACTTTTGTCAGACAATTGCAATATTCTCACAATAAGCTAATTAGCTCAATTGGAGCATTTCTAGCATGTTTGGTTGAAATTGGAAATTTACATTTTTCAGTTTTGTCAGACGTTTGTAATATTCTCACAATAAGCTAATTAGCTCAATTGGAGCATTTCTAGCATGTTTGGTTGAAATTGGAAATTTACATTTTTCACTTTTGTCAGACAATTGCAATATTCTCACAATAAGCTAATTAGCTCAATTGGAGCATTTCAAGCATGTTTGGTTGAAATTGGAAATTTACATTTTTCACTTTTGTCAGACAATTGCAATATTCTCACAATAAGCTAACTAGCGCAATTGGAGCATTTCTAGCATGTTTGGTTGAAATTGAAAATTTACATTTTTCAGTTTTGTCAGACGTTTGTAATATTCTCACAATTAGCTAATTAGCTCAATTGGAGCATTTCTAGCATGTTTAGTTGAAATTGGAAATTTGCATTTTTCACTTTTGTCAGACAATTGCAATATTCTCTCAATAAGCTAATTAGCTCAATTGGAGCATTTCTAGCATGTTTGGTTGAAATTGGAAATTTACATTTTTCAGTTTTGTCAGACGTTTGTACACTTCTTACAGTAAGCTTATTTCCCCATTTGGAGCATTTCTAGCATGTTTGGTTAAAATTGGAAATTTACATTTTTCAGTTTTGTCAGACGTTTGTAATATTCTCAAAATAAGCTAATTAGCTCAATTGGAGCATTTCTAGCATGTTTAGTTGAAATTGGAAATTTGCATTTTTCACTTTTGTCAGACAATTGCAATATTCTTTCAATAAGCTAATTAGCTCAATTGGAGCATTTCTAGCATGTTTGGTTGAAATTGGAAATTTACATTTTTCCGCTCTGTCAGACGTTTGTTAAATTCTTACAGCAGGCTTATTTGCGCAATTTGAGCATTTCTAGCATGTTTGGTTGAAATTGGAAATTTACATTTATCAGTTTTGTCAGACGTTTGTAATATTCTCACAAAAAGCTAATTAGCTCAAATGGAGCATTTCTAGCATGTTTGGTTGAAATTGGAAATTTACATTTTTCAGTTTTGTCAGACCTTTGTAATATTCTCACAATAAGCTAATTAGCTCAATTGGAGCATTTCTAGCATGTTTGGTTGAAATTGGAAATTTACATTTTTCACTTTTGTCAGACAATTGCAATATTCTCACAATAAGCTAATTAGCTCAATTGGAGCATTTCTAGCATGTTTGGTTGAAATTGGAAATTTACATTTTTCACTTTTGTCAGACAATTGCAATATTCTCACAATAAGCTAATTAGCTCAATTGGAGCATTTCTAGCATGTTTGGTTGAAATTGGAATTTTACATTTTTCACTTTTGTCAGACAATTGCAATATTCTCACAATAAGCTAATTAGCTCAATTGGAGCATTTCTAGCATGTTTGGTTGAAATTGGAAATTTACATTTTTCAGTTTTGTCAGACGTTTGTAATATTCTCACAATAAGCTAATTAGCTCAATTGGAGCATTTCTAGCATGTTTGGTTGAAATTGGAAATTTACATTTATCAGTTTTGTCAGACGTTTGTAATATTCTCACAAAAAGCTAATTAGCTCAAATGGAGCATTTCTAGCATGTTTGGTTGAAATTGGAAATTTACATTTATCAGTTTTGTCAGACGTTTGTAATATTCTCACAAAAAGCTAATTAGCTCAAATGGAGCATTTCTAGCATGTTTGGTTGAAATTGGAAATTTACATTTTTCAGTTTTGTCAGACCTTTGTAATATTCTCACAATAAGCTAATTAGCTCAATTGGAGCATTTCTAGCATGTTTGGTTGAAATTGGAAATTTACATTTTTCACTTTTGTCAGACAATTGCAATATTCTCACAATAAGCTAATTAGCTCAATTGGAGCATTTCTAGCATGTTTGGTTGAAATTGGAAATTTACATTTTTCACTTTTGTCAGACAATTGCAATATTCCCACAATAAGCTAATTAGCTCAATTGGAGCATTTCTAGCATGTTTGGTTGAAATTGGAATTTTACATTTTTCACTTTTGTCAGACAATTGCAATATTCTCACAATAAGCTAATTAGCTCAATTGGAGCATTTCTAGCATGTTTGGTTGAAATTGGAAATTTACATTTTTCAGTTTTGTCAGACGTTTGTAATATTCTCACAATAAGCTAATTAGCTCAATTGGAGCATTTCTAGCATGTTTGGTTGAAATTGGAAATTTACATTTTTCACTTTTGTCAGACAATTGCAATATTCTCACAATAAGCTAATTAGCTCAATTGGAGCATTTCAAGCATGTTTGGTTGAAATTGGAAATTTACATTTTTCACTTTTGTCAGACAATTGCAATATTCTCACAAAAAGCTAACTAGCGCAATTGGAGCATTTCTAGCATGTTTGGTTGAAATTGAAAATTTACATTTTTCACTTTTGTCAGACGTTTGTAATATTCTCACAATAAGCTAATTAGCTCAATTGGAGCATTTCTAGCATGTTTAGTTGAAATTGGAAATTTGCATTTTTCGCTTTTGTCAGACAATTGCAATATTCTCTCAATAAGCTAATTAGCTCAATTGGAGCATTTCTAGCATGTTTGGTTGAAATTGGAAATTTACATTTTTCAGTTTTGTCAGACGTTTGTACACTTCTTACAGTAAGCTTATTTCCGCATTTGGAGCATTTCTAGCATGTTTGGTTAAAATTGGAAATTTACATTTTTCAGTTTTGTCAGACGTTTGTAATATTCTCAAAATAAGCTAATTAGCTCAATTGGAGCATTTCTAGCATGTTTAGTTGAAATTGGAAATTTGCATTTTTCACTTTTGTCAGACAATTGCAATATTCTTTCAATAAGCTAATTAGCTCAATTGGAGCATTTCTAGCATGTTTGGTTGAAATTGGAAATTTACATTTTTCAGTTTTGTCAGACGTTTGTTAAATTCTTACAGTAGGCTTATTTGCGCAATTTGAGCATTTCTAGCATGTTTGGTTGAAATTGGAAATTTACATTTTTCAGTTTTGTCAGACGTTTGTAATATTCTCACAATAAGTTAATTAGCTCAATTGGAGCATTTCTAGCATGTTTGGTTAAAATTGGAAATTTACATTTTTCACTTTTGTCAGACAATTGCAATATTCTCACAATAAGCTAATTAGCTCAATTGGAGCATTTCTAGCATGTTTGGTTGAAGTTGCAAATTTACATTTTTCACTTTTGTCAGACAATTGCAATATTCTCACAATAAGCTAATTAGCTCAATTGGAGCATTTCTAGCATGTTTAGTTGAAATTGGAAATTTACATTTTTCAGTTTTGTCAGACGTTTGTATTATTCTCACAATAAGCTAATTAGCTCAATTGGAGCATTTCTAGCATGTTTGGTTGAAATTGGAAATTTACATTTTGCAGTTTTGTCAGACGTTTGTAATATTCTCACAATAAGCTAATTAGCTCAATTGGAGCATTTCTAGCATGTTTGGTTGAAATCAGAAATTTACATTTTTTACTTTTGTCAGACGTTTGTAATATTCTCACAATAAGCTAATTAGCTCAATTGGAGCATTTCTAGCATGTTTGGTTGAAATTGGAAATTTACATTTTTCAGTTTTGTCAGACGTTTGTAATATTTTCACAATAAGCTAATTAGCTCAATTGGAGCATTTCTAGCATGTTTGGTTGAAATTGGAGATTTACATTTTTCACTTTTGTCAGACGTTTGTAATATTCTAACAATAAGCTAATTAGCTCAATTGGAGCATTTCTAGCATGTTTGGTTGAAATTGGAAATTACATTTTTCAGTTTTGTCAGACAATTGCAATATTCTATCAATAAGCTAATTAGCTCAATTGGAGCATTTCTAGCATGTTTGGTTGAAATTGAAAATTTACATTTTTCAGTTTTGTCAGACGTTTGTAATATTCTCACAATAAGCTAATTAGCTCAATTGGAGCATTTCTAGCATGTTTGGTTGAAATTGGAAATTTACCTTTTTCAGTTTGGTCCGACGTTTGTAATATTCTCACAATAAGCTAATTAGCTCAATTGGAGCATTTCTAGCATGTTTAGTTGAAATTGGAAATTTACATTTTTCAGTTTTGTCAGACGTTTGTAATATTCTCACAATAAGCTAATTAGCTCAATTTGAGCATTTCTAGCATGTTTGGTTGAAATTGGAAGTTTACATTTTTCAGTTTTGTCAGACGTTTGTACACTTCTTACAGTAAGCTTATTTCCGCATTTGGAGCATTTCTAGCATGTTTGGTTGAAATTGGAAATTTACATTTTTCAGTTTTGTCAGACGTTTGTAATATTCTCAAAATAAGCTAATTAGCTCAATTGGAGCATTTCTAGCATGTTTGGTTGAAATTGGAAATTTACATTTTTCACTTTTGTCAGAAAATTGCAATATTCTCACAATAAGCTAATTAGCTCAATTGGAGCATTTCTAGCATGTTTAGTTGAAATTGGAAATTTACATTTTTCACTTTTGTCAGACGTTTGTAATATTCTCACAATAAGCTAATTAGCTCAATTGGAGCATTTCTAGCATTATTGGTTGAAATTGGAAATTTACATTTTTCAGTTTTGTCAGACGTTTGTAATATTCTCACAATAAGCTAATTAGCTCAATTGGAGCATTTCTAGCACGTTTGGTTGAAATTGGAAATTTACATTAATCAGTTTTGTCAGACGTTTGTAATATTCTCACAAAAAGCTAATTAGCTCAAACGGAGCATTTCTAGCATGTTTGGTTGAAATTGGAAATTTACATTTTTCAGTTTTGTCAGACGTTTGTAATATTCTCACAATAAGCTAATTAGCTCAATTGGAGCATTTCTAGCATGTTTGGTTGAAATTGGAAATTTACATTTTTCACTTTTGTCAGACAATTGCAATATTCTCACAATAAGCTAATTAGCTCAATTGGAGCATTTCTAGCATGTTTGGTTGAAATTGAAAATTTACATTTTTCAGTTTTGTCAGACGTTTGTAATATTCTCACAATAAGCTAATTAGCTCAATTGGAGCATTTCTAGCATGTTTGGTTGAAATTGGAAATTTACATTTTTCAGTTTTGTCAGACAATTGCAATATTCTATCAATAAGCTAATTAGCTCAATTGGAGCATTTCTAGCATGTTTGGTTGAAATTGGAAATTTACATTTTTCACTTTTGTCGGACGTTTGTAATATTCTCACAATAAGCTAATTAGCTCAATTGGAGCATTTCTAGCATGTTTGGTTGAAATTGAAAATTTACATTTTTCACTTTTGTCAGACAATTGCAATATTCTCACAATAAGCTAACTAGCTCAATTGGAGCATTTCTAGCATGTTTGGTTGAAATTGAAAATTTACATTTTTCAGTTTTGTCAGACGTTTGTAATATTCTCACAATTAGCTAATTAGCTCAATTGGAGCATTTCTAGCATGTTTAGTTGAAATTGGAAATTTGCATTTTTCACTTTTGTCAGACAATTGCAATATTCTCTCAATAAGCTAATTAGCTCAATTGGAGCATTTCTAGCATGTTTGGTTGAAATTGGAAATTTACATTTTTCAGTTTTGTCAGACGTTTGTACACTTCTTACAGTAAGCTTATTTCCGCATTTGGAGCATTTCTAGCATGTTTGGTTAAAATTGGAAATTTACATTTTTCAGTTTTGTCAGACGTTTGTAATATTCTCAAAATAAGCTAATTAGCTCAATTGGAGCATTTCTAGCATGTTTGGTTGAAATTGGAAATTTGCATTTTTCACTTTTGTCAGACAATTGCAATATTCTTTCAATAAGCTAATTAGCTCAATTGGAGCATTTCTAGCATGTTTGGTTGAAATTGGAAATTTACATTTTTCAGCTCTGTCAGACGTTTGTTAAATTCTTACAGTAGGCTTATTTGCGCAATTTGAGCATTTCTAGCATGTTTGGTTGAAATTGGAAATTTACATTTTTCAGTTTTGTCAGACGTTTGTAATATTCTCACAATAAGTTAATTAGCTCAATTGGAGCATTTCTAGCATGTTTGGTTGAAATTGGAAATTTACATTTTTCACTTTTGTCAGACAATTGCAATATTCTCACAATAAGCTAATTAGCTCAATTGGAGCATTTCTAGCATGTTTGGTTGAAATTGGAAATTTACATTTTTCAGCTTTGTCAGACGTTTGTAATATTCTCACAATAAGCTAATTAGCTCAATTGGAGCATTTCTAGCATGTTTGGTTGAAATTGGAAATTTACATTTTTCAGTTTTGTCAGACGTTTGTAATATTCTCACAATAAGCTAATTAGCTCAATTGGAGCATTTCTAGCAAGTTTGGTTGAAATTGGAACTTTACATTTTTCACTTTTGTCAGACAATTGCAATATTCTCACAATAAGCTAATTAGCTCAATTGGAGCATTTCTAGCATGTTTGGTTGAAGTATGAAATTTACATTTTTCACTTTTGTCCGACAATTGCAATATTCTCACAATAAGCTAATTAGCTCAATTGGAGCATTTCTAGCATGTTTAGTTGAAATTGGAAATTTACATTTTTCAGTTTTGTCAGACGTTTGTAATATTCTCACAATAAGCTAATTAGCTCAATTGGAGCATTTCTAGCATGTTTGGTTGAAATTGGAAATTTACATTTTTCAGTTTTGTCAGACGTTTGTAATATTCTCACAATAAGCTAATTAGCTCAATTGGAGCATTTCTAGCATGTTTGGTTGAAATCAGAAATTTACATTTTTCAGTTTTGTCAGACGTTTGTAATATTCTCACAATAAGCTAATTAGCTCAATTGGAGCATTTCTAGCATGTTTGGTTGAAATTGGAAATTACATTTTTCAGTTTTGTCAGACGTTTGTACACTTCTTACAGTAAGCTTATTGCCGCATTTTGAGCTTTTCTAGCATGTTTGGTTGAAATTGGAAATTTACATTTTTCACTTTTGTCAGACAAATGCAATATTCTCACAATAAGCTAATTAGCTCAATTGGAGCATTTCTAGCATGTTTGGTTGAAATTGGAAATTTACATTTTTCACTTTTGTCAGACAATTGCAGTATTCTCACAATAAGCTAATTAGCTCAATTGGAGCATTTCTAGCATGTTTAGTTGAAATTGGAAATTTACATTTTTCAGTTTTGTCAGACGTTTGTAATATTCTCACAATAAGCTAATTAGCTCAATTGGAGCATTTCTAGCATGTTTGGTTGAAATTGGAAATTTACATTTATCAGTTTTGTCAGACGTTTGTAATATTCTCACAAAAAGCTAATTAGCTCAAATGGAACATTTCTAGCATGTTTGGTTGAAATTGGAAATTTACATTTTTCACTTTTGTCAGACCTTTGTAATATTCTCACAATAAGCTAATTAGCTCAATTGGAGCATTTCTAGCATGTTTGGTTGAAATTGGAAATTTACATTTTTCACTTTTGTCAGACAATTGCAATATTCTCACAATAAGCTAATTAGCTCAATTGGAGCATTTCTAGCATGTTTGGTTGAAATTGGAAATTTACATTTTTCACTTTTGTCAGACAATTGCAATATTCTCACAATAAGCTAATTAGCTCAATTGGAGCATTTCTAGCATGTTTGGTTGAAATTGGAATTTTACATTTTTCACTTTTGTCAGACATTTGCAATATTCTCACAATAAGCTAATTAGCTCAATTGGAGCATTTCTAGCATGTTTGGTTGAAATTGGAAATTTACATTTTTCAGTTTTGTCAGACGTTTGTAATATTCTCACAATAAGCTAATTAGCTCAATTGGAGCATTTCTAGCATGTTTGGTTGAAATTGGAAATTTACATTTTTCACTTTTGTCAGACAATTGCAATATTCTCACAATAAGCTAATTAGCTCAATTGGAGCATTTCAAGCATGTTTGGTTGAAATTGGCAATTTACATTTTTCACTTTTGTCAGACAATTGCAATATTCTCACAATAAGCTAACTAGCGCAATTGGAGCATTTCTAGCATGTTTGGTTGAAATTGAAAATTTACATTTTTCAGTTTTGTCAGACGTTTGTAATATTCTCACAATTAGCTAATTAGCTCAATTGGAGCATTTCTAGCATGTTTAGTTGAAATTGGAGATTTGCATTTTTCACTTTTGTCAGACAATTGCAATATTCTCTCAATAAGCTAATTAGCTCAATTGGAGCATTTCTAGCATGTTTGGTTGAAATTGGAAATTTACATTTTTCAGTTTTGTCAGACGTTTGTACACTTCTTACAGTAAGCTTATTTCCGCATTTGGAGCATTTCTAGCATGTTTGGTTAAAATTGGAAATTTACATTTTTCAGTTTTGTCAGACGTTTGTAATATTCTCAAAATAAGCTAATTAGCTCAATTGGAGCATTTCTAGCATGTTTAGTTGAAATTGGAAATTTACATTTTTCACTTTTGTCAGACGTTTGTACACTTCTTACAGTAAGCTTATTTCCGCATTTGGAGCATTTCTAGCATGTTTGGTTAAAATTGGAAATTTACATTTTTCAGTTTTGTCAGACGTTTGTAATATTCTCAAAATAAGCTAATTAGCTCAATTGGAGCATTTCTAGCATGTTTGGTTGAAATTGGAAATTTACATTTTTCAGTTTTGTCAGACGTTTGTACACTTCTTACAGTAAGCTTATTTCCGCATTTGGAGCATTTCTAGCATGTTTGGTTAAAATTGGAAATTTACATTTTTCAGTTTTGTCAGACGTTTGTAATATTCTCAAAATAAGCTAATTAGCTCAATTGGAGCATTTCTAGCATGTTTAGTTGAAATTGGAAATTTGCATTTTTCACTTTTGTCAGACAATTGCAATATTCTTTCAATAAGCTAATTAGCTCAATTGGAGCATTTCTAGCATGTTTGGTTGAAATTGGAAATTTACATTTTTCAGCTCTGTCAGACGTTTGTTAAATTCTTACAGTAGGCTTATTTGCGCAATTTGAGCATTTCTAGCATGTTTGGTTGAAATTGGAAATTTACATTTTTCAGTTTTGTCAGACGTTTGTAATATTCTCACAATAAGTTAATTAGCTCAATTGGAGCATTTCTAGCATGTTTGGTTGAAATTGGAAATTTACATTTTTCACTTTTGTCAGACAATTGCAATATTTTCACAATAAGCTAATTAGCTCAATTGGAGCATTTCTAGCATGTTTGGTTGAAGTTGCAAATTTACATTTTTCACTTTTGTCAGACAATTGCAATATTCTCACAATAAGCTAATTAGCTCAATTGGAGCATTTCTAGCATGTTTAGTTGAAATTGGAATATTACATTTTTCAGTTTTGTCAGACGTTTGTAATATTCTCACAATAAGCTAATTAGCTCAATTGGAGCATTTCTAGCATGTTTGGTTGAAATTGGAAATTTACATTTTGCAGTTTTGTCAGACGTTTGTAATATTCTCACAATAAGCTAATTAGCTCAATTGGAGCATTTCTAGCATGTTTGGTTGAAATCAGAAATTTACATTTTTTACTTTTGTCAGACGTTTGTAATATTCTCACAATAAGCTAATTAGCTCAATTGGAGCATTTCTAGCATGTTTGGTTGAAATTGGAAATTTACATTTTTCAGTTTTGTCAGACGTTTGTAATATTTTCACAATAAGCTAATTAGCTCAATTGGAGCATTTCTAGCATGTTTGGTTGAAATTGGAGATTTACATTTTTCACTTTTGTCAGACGTTTGTAATATTCTAACAATAAGCTAATTAGCTCAATTGGAGCATTTCTAGCATGTTTGGTTGAAATTGGAAATTACATTTTTCAGTTTTGTCAGACAATTGCAATATTCTATCAATAAGCTAATTAGCTCAATTGGAGCATTTCTAGCATGTTTGGTTGAAATTGAAAATTTACATTTTTCAGTTTTGTCAGACGTTTGTAATATTCTCACAATAAGCTAATTAGCTCAATTGGAGCATTTCTAGCATGTTTGGTTGAAATTGGAAATTTACCTTTTTCAGTTTGGTCCGACGTTTGTAATATTCTCACAATAAGCTAATTAGCTCAATTGGAGCATTTCTAGCATGTTTAGTTGAAATTGGAAATTTACATTTTTCAGTTTTGTCAGACGTTTGTAATATTCTCACAATAAGCTAATTAGCTCAATTTGAGCATTTCTAGCATGTTTGGTTGAAATTGGAAGTTTACATTTTTCAGTTTTGTCAGACGTTTGTACACTTCTTACAGTAAGCTTATTTCCGCATTTGGAGCATTTCTAGCATGTTTGGTTGAAATTGGAAATTTACATTTTTCAGTTTTGTCAGACGTTTGTAATATTCTCAAAATAAGCTAATGAGCTCAATTGGAGCATTTCTAGCATGTTTGGTTGAAATTGGAAATTTACATTTTTCACTTTTGTCAGAAAATTGCAATATTCTCACAATAAGCTAATTAGCTCAATTGGAGCATTTCTAGCATGTTTAGTTGAAATTGGAAATTTACATTTTTCACTTTTGTCAGACGTTTGTAATATTCTCACAATAAGCTAATTAGCTCAATTGGAGCATTTCTAGCATTATTGGTTGAAATTGGAAATTTACATTTTTCAGTTTTGTCAGACGTTTGTAATATTCTCACAATAAGCTAATTAGCTCAATTGGAGCATTTCTAGCACGTTTGGTTGAAATTGGAAATTTACATTAATCAGTTTTGTCAGACGTTTGTAATATTCTCACAAAAAGCTAATTAGCTCAAATGGAGCATTTCTAGCATGTTTGGTTGAAATTGGAAATTTACATTTTTCAGTTTTGTCAGACGTTTGTAATATTCTCACAATAAGCTAATTAGCTCAATTGGAGCATTTCTAGCATGTTTGGTTGAAATTGGAAATTTACATTTTTCACTTTTGTCAGACAATTGCAATATTCTCACAATAAGCTAATTAGCTCAATTGGAGCATTTCTAGCATGTTTGGTTGAAATTGAAAATTTACATTTTTCAGTTTTGTCAGACGTTTGTAATATTCTCACAATAAGCTAATTAGCTCAATTGGAGCATTTCTAGCATGTTTGGTTGAAATTGGAAATTTACATTTTTCAGTTTTGTCAGACAATTGCAATATTCTATCAATAAGCTAATTAGCTCAATTGGAGCATTTCTAGCATGTTTGGTTGAAATTGGAAATTTACATTTTTCACTTTTGTCGGACGTTTGTAATATTCTCACAATAAGCTAATTAGCTCAATTGGAGCATTTCTAGCATGTTTGGTTGAAATTGAAAATTTACATTTTTCACTTTTGTCAGACAATTGCAATATTCTCACAATAAGCTAACTAGCTCAATTGGAGCATTTCTAGCATGTTTGGTTGAAATTGAAAATTTACATTTTTCAGTTTTGTCAGACGTTTGTAATATTCTCACAATTAGCTAATTAGCTCAATTGGAGCATTTCTAGCATGTTTAGTTGAAATTGGAAATTTGCATTTTTCACTTTTGTCAGACAATTGCAATATTCTCTCAATAAGCTAATTAGCTCAATTGGAGCATTTCTAGCATGTTTGGTTGAAATTGGAAATTTACATTTTTCAGTTTTGTCAGACGTTTGTACACTTCTTACAGTAAGCTTATTTCCGCATTTGGAGCATTTCTAGCATGTTTGGTTAAAATTGGAAATTTACATTTTTCAGTTTTGTCAGACGTTTGTAATATTCTCAAAATAAGCTAATTAGCTCAATTGGAGCATTTCTAGCATGTTTGGTTGAAATTGGAAATTTGCATTTTTCACTTTTGTCAGACAATTGCAATATTCTTTCAATAAGCTAATTAGCTCAATTGGAGCATTTCTAGCATGTTTGGTTGAAATTGGAAATTTACATTTTTCAGCTCTGTCAGACGTTTGTTAAATTCTTACAGTAGGCTTATTTGCGCAATTTGAGCATTTCTAGCATGTTTGGTTGAAATTGGAAATTTACATTTTTCAGTTTTGTCAGACGTTTGTAATATTCTCACAATAAGTTAATTAGCTCAATTGGAGCATTTCTAGCATGTTTGGTTGAAATTGGAAATTTACATTTTTCACTTTTGTCAGACAATTGCAATATTCTCACAATAAGCTAATTAGCTCAATTGGAGCATTTCTAGCATGTTTGGTTGAAATTGGAAATTTACATTTTTCAGCTTTGTCAGACGTTTGTAATATTCTCACAATAAGCTAATTAGCTCAATTGGAGCATTTCTAGCATGTTTGGTTGAAATTGGAAATTTACATTTTTCAGTTTTGTCAGACGTTTGTAATATTCTCACAATAAGCTAATTAGCTCAATTGGAGCATTTCTAGCATGTTTGGTTGAAATTGGAACTTTACATTTTTCACTTTTGTCAGACAATTGCAATATTCTCACAATAAGCTAATTAGCTCAATTGGAGCATTTCTAGCATGTTTGGTTGAAGTATGAAATTTACATTTTTCACTTTTGTCCGACAATTGCAATATTCTCACAATAAGCTAATTAGCTCAATTGGAGCATTTCTAGCATGTTTAGTTGAAATTGGAAATTTACATTTTTCAGTTTTGTCAGACGTTTGTAATATTCTCACAATAAGCTAATTAGCTCAATTGGAGCATTTCTAGCATGTTTGGTTGAAATTGGAAATTTACAATTTTCAGTTTTGTCAGACGTTTGTAATATTCTCACAATAAGCTAATTAGCTCAATTGGAGCATTTCTAGCATGTTTGGTTGAAATCAGAAATTTACATTTTTCAGTTTTGTCAGACGTTTGTAATATTCTCACAATAAGCTAATTAGCTCAATTGGAGCATTTCTAGCATGTTTGGTTGAAATTGGAAATTACATTTTTCAGTTTTGTCAGACGTTTGTACACTTCTTACAGTAAGCTTATTGCCGCATTTTGAGCTTTTCTAGCATGTTTGGTTGAAATTGGAAATTTACATTTTTCACTTTTGTCAGACAAATGCAATATTCTCACAATAAGCTAATTAGCTCAATTGGAGCATTTCTAGCATGTTTGGTTGAAATTGGAAATTTACATTTTTCACTTTTGTCAGACAATTGCAGTATTCTCACAATAAGCTAATTAGCTCAATTGGAGCATTTCTAGCATGTTTAGTTGAAATTGGAAATTTACATTTTTCAGTTTTGTCAGACGTTTGTAATATTCTCACAATAAGCTAATTAGCTCAATTGGAGCATTTCTAGCATGTTTGGTTGAAATTGGAAATTTACATTTTTCAGTTTTGTCAGACGTTTGTAATATTCTCACAATAAGCTAATTAGCTCAATTGGAGCATTTCTAGCATGTTTGGTTGAAATTGGAAATTTACATTTATCAGTTTTGTCAGACGTTTGTAATATTCTCACAAAAAGCTAATTAGCTCAAATGGAGCATTTCTAGCATGTTTGGTTGAAATTGGAAATTTACATTTTTCACTTTTGTCAGACCTTTGTAATATTCTCACAATAAGCTAATTAGCTCAATTGGAGCATTTCTAGCATGTTTGGTTGAAATTGGAAATTTACATTTTTCACTTTTGTCAGACAATTGCAATATTCTCACAATAAGCTAATTAGCTCAATTGGAGCATTTCTAGCATGTTTGGTTGAAATTGGAAATTTACATTTTTCACTTTTGTCAGACAATTGCAATATTCTCACAATAAGCTAATTAGCTCAATTGGAGCATTTCTAGCATGTTTGGTTGAAATTGGAATTTTACATTTTTCACTTTTGTCAGACATTTGCAATATTCTCACAATAAGCTAATTAGCTCAATTGGAGCATTTCTAGCATGTTTGGTTGAAATTGGAAATTTACATTTTTCAGTTTTGTCAGACGTTTGTAATATTCTCACAATAAGCTAATTAGCTCAATTGGAGCATTTCTAGCATGTTTGGTTGAAATTGGAAATTTACATTTTTCACTTTTGTCAGACAATTGCAATATTCTCACAATAAGCTAATTAGCTCAATTGGAGCATTTCAAGCATGTTTGGTTGAAATTGGAAATTTACATTTTTCACTTTTGTCAGACAATTGCAATATTCTCACAATAAGCTAACTAGCGCAATTGGAGCATTTCTAGCATGTTTGGTTGAAATTGAAAATTTACATTTTTCAGTTTTGTCAGACGTTTGTAATATTCTCACAATTAGCTAATTAGCTCAATTGGAGCATTTCTAGCATGTTTAGTTGAAATTGGAAATTTGCATTTTTCACTTTTGTCAGACAATTGCAATATTCTCTCAATAAGCTAATTAGCTCAATTGGAGCATTTCTAGCATGTTTGGTTGAAATTGGAAATTTACATTTTTCAGTTTTGTCAGACGTTTGTACACTTCTTACAGTAAGCTTATTTCCGCATTTGGAGCATTTCTAGCATGTTTGGTTAAAATTGGAAATTTACATTTTTCAGTTTTGTCAGACGTTTGTAATATTCTCAAAATAAGCTAATTAGCTCAATTGGAGCATTTCTAGCATGTTTAGTTGAAATTGGAAATTTGCATTTTTCACTTTTGTCAGACAATTGCAATATTCTTTCAATAAGCTAATTAGCTCAATTGGAGCATTTCTAGCATGTTTGGTTGAAATTGGAAATTTACATTTTTCAGCTCTGTCAGACGTTTGTTAAATTCTTACAGTAGGCTTATTTGCGCAATTTGAGCATTTCTAGCATGTTTGGTTGAAATTGGAAATTTACATTTTTCAGTTTTGTCAGACGTTTGTAATATTCTCACAATAAGTTAATTAGTTCAATTGGAGCATTTCTAGCATGTTTGGTTGAAATTGGAAATTTACATTTATCAGTTTTGTCAGACGTTTGTAATATTCTCACAAAAAGCTAATTAGCTCAAATGAAGCATTTCTAGCATGTTTGGTTGAAATTGGAAATTTACATTTTTCAGTTTTGTCAGACCTTTGTAATATTCTCACAATAAGCTAATTAGCTCAATTGGAGCATTTCTAGCATGTTTGGTTGAAATTGGAAATTTACATTTTTCACTTTTGTCAGACAATTGCAATATTCTCACAATAAGCTAATTAGCTCAATTGGAGCATTTCTAGCATGTTTGGTTGAAATTGGAAATTTACATTTTTCACTTTTGTCAGACAATTGCAATATTCTCACAATAAGCTAATTAGCTCAATTGGAGCATTTCTAGCATGTTTGGTTGAAATTGGAATTTTACATTTTTCACTTTTGTCAGACAATTGCAATATTCTCACAATAAGCTAATTAGCTCAATTGGAGCATTTCTAGCATGTTTGGTTGAAATTGGAAATTTACATTTTTCACTTTTGTCAGACAATTGCAATATTCTCACAATAAGCTAATTAGCTCAATTGGAGCATTTCTAGCATGTTTGGTTGAAATTGGAAATTTACATTTTTCACTTTTGTCAGACAATTGCAATATTCTCACAATAAGCTAATTAGCTCAATTGGAGCATTTCTAGCATGTTTGGTTGAAATTGGAAAATTACATTTTTCACTTTTGTCAGACGTTTGTAATATTCTCACAATAAGCTAATTAGCTCAATTGGAACATTTCTAGCATGTTTGGTTGAAATTGGAAATTTACATTTTTCAGTTTTGTCAGACGTTTGTAATATTCTCACAATAAGCTAATTAGCTCAATTGGAACATTTCTAGCATGTTTGGTTGAAATTGGAAATTTACATTTTTCACTTTTGTCAGACAATTGCAATATTCTCACAATAAGCTAATTAGCTCAATTGGAGCATTTCTAGCATGTTTGGTTAAAATTGGAAATTTACATTTTTCACTTTTGTCAGACGTTTGTAATATTCTCACAATAAGCTAATTAGCTCAATTGGAACATTTCTAGCATGTTTGGTTGAAATTGGAAATTTACATTTTTCAGTTTTGTCAGACGTTTGTAATATTCTCACAATAAGCTAATTAGCTCAATTGGAGCATTTCTAGCATGTTTGGTTGAAATTGGAAATTTACATTTTTCAGTTTGGTCAGACGTTTGTAATATTCTCACAATAAGCTAATTAGCTCAATTGTAGCATTTCTAGCATGTTTGGTTGAAATTGGAATTTTACATTTTTCACTTTTGTCAGACAATTGTAATATTCTAACAATGAGCTAATTAGCTCAATTGGAGCATTTCTAGCATGTTTGGTTGAAATTGGAAATTACATTTTTCAGTTTTGTCAGACAATTGCAAAATTCTATCAATAAGCTAATTAGCTCAATTGGAGCATTTCTAGCATGTTTGGTTGAAATTGAAAATTTACATTTTTAAGTTTTGTCAGACGTTTGTAATATTCTCACAATAAGCTAATTAGCTCAATTGGAGCATTTCTAGCATGTTTGGTTGAAATTGGAAATTTACATTTTTCAGTTTGGTCAGACGTTTGTAATATTTTCACAATAAGCTAATTAGCTCAATTGGAGCATTTCTAGCATGTTTGGTTGAAATTGGAAATTTACATTTTTCAGTTTTGTCAGACCTTTGTAATATTCTCACAATAAGCTAATTAGCTCAATTGGAGCATTTCTAGCATGTTTGGTTGAAATTGGAAATTTACATTTTTCACTTTTGTCAGACAATTGCAATATTCTCACAATAAGCTAATTAGCTCAATTGGAGCATTTCTAGCATGTTTGGTTGAAATTGGAAATTTACATTTTTCAGTTTTGTCAGACCTTTGTAATATTCTCACAATAAGCTAATTAGCTCAATTGGAGCATTTCTAGCATGTTTGGTTGAAATTGGAAATTTACATTTTTCACTTTTGTCAGACAATTGCAATATTCTCACAATAAGCTAATTAGCTCAATTGGAGCATTTCTAGCATGTTTGGTTGAAATTGGAAATTTACATTTTTCACTTTTGTCAGACAATTGCAATATTCTCACAATAAGCTAATTAGCTCAATTGGAGCATTTCTAGCATGTTTGGTTGAAATTGGAATTTTACATTTTTCACTTTTGTCAGACAATTGCAATATTCTCACAATAAGCTAATTAGCTCAATTGGAGCATTTCTACCATGTTTGGTTGAAATTGGAAATTTACATTTTTCAGTTTTGTCAGACGTTTGTAATATTCTCACAATAAGCTAATTAGCTCAATTGGAGCATTTCTAGCATGTTTGGTTGAAATTGGAAATTTACATTTTTCACTTTTGTCAGACAATTGCAATATTCTCACAATAAGCTAATTAGCTCAATTGGAGCATTTCAAGCATGTTTGGTTGAAATTGGAAATTTACATTTTTCACTTTTGTCAGACAATTGAAAAATTCTCACAATAAGCTAACTAGCGCAATTGGAGCATTTCTAGCATGTTTGGTTGAAATTGAAAATTTACATTTTTCAGTTTTGTCAGACGTTTGTAATATTCTCACAATTAGCTAATTAGCTCAATTGGAGCATTTCTAGCATGTTTAGTTGAAATTGGAAATTTGCATTTTTCACTTTTGTCAGACAATTGCAATATTCTCTCAATAAGCTAATTAGCTCAATTGGAGCATTTCTAGCATGTTTGGTTGAAATTGGAAATTTACATTTTTCAGTTTTGTCAGACGTTTGTACACTTCTTACAGTAAGCTTATTTCCGCATTTGGAGCATTTCTAGCATGTTTGGTTAAAATTGGAAATTTACATTTTTCAGTTTTGTCAGACGTTTGTAATATTCTCAAAATAAGCTAATTAGCTCAATTGGAGCATTTCTAGCATGTTTAGTTGAAATTGGAAATTTGCATTTTTCACTTTTGTCAGACAATTGCAATATTCTTTCAATAAGCTAATTAGCTCAATTGGAGCATTTCTAGCATGTTTGGTTGAAATTGGAAATTTACATTTTTCAGCTCTGTCAGACGTTTGTTAAATTCTTACAGTAGGCTTATTTGCGCAATTTGAGCATTTCTAGCATGTTTGGTTGAAATTGGAAATTTACATTTTTCAGTTTTGTCAGACGTTTGTAATATTCTCACAATAAGTTAATTAGCTCAATTGGAGCATTTCTAGCATGTTTGGTTGAAATTGGAAATTTACATTTATCAGTTTTGTCAGACGTTTGTAATATTCTCACAAAAAGCTAATTAGCTCAAATGGAGCATTTCTAGCATGTTTGGTTGAAATTGGAAATTTACATTTTTCAGTTTTGTCAGACCTTTGTAATATTCTCACAATAAGCTAATTAGCTCAATTGGAGCATTTCTAGCATGTTTGGTTGAAATTGGAAATTTACATTTTTCACTTTTGTCAGACAATTGCAATATTCTCACAATAAGCTAATTAGCTCAATTGGAGCATTTCTAGCATGTTTGGTTGAAATTGGAAATTTACATTTTTCACTTTTGTCAGACAATTGCAATATTCTCACAATAAGCTAATTAGCTCAATTGGAGCATTTCTAGCATGTTTGGTTGAAATTGGAATTTTACATTTTTCACTTTTGTCAGACAATTGCAATATTCTCACAATAAGCTAATTAGCTCAATTGGAGCATTTCTAGCATGTTTGGTTGAAATTGGAAATTTACATTTTTCACTTTTGTCAGACAATTGAAATATTCTCACAATAAGCTAACTAGCGCAATTGGAGCATTTCTAGCATGTTTGGTTGCAATTGAAAATTTACATTTTTCAGTTTTGTCAGACGTTTGTAATATTCTCACAATTAGCTAATTAGCTCAATTGGAGCATTTCTAGCATGTTTAGTTGAAATTGGAAATTTGCATTTTTCACTTTTGTCAGACAATTGCAATATTCTCTCAATAAGCTAATTAGCTCAATTGGAGCATTTCTAGCATGTTTGGTTGAAATTGGAAATTTACATTTTTCAGTTTTGTCAGACGTTTGTACACTTCTTACAGTAAGCTTATTTCCGCATTTGGAGCATTTCTAGCATGTTTGGTTAAAATTGGAAATTTACATTTTTCAGTTTTGTCAGACGTTTGTAATATTCTCAAAATAAGCTAATTAGCTCAATTGGAGCATTTCTAGCATGTTTAGTTGAAATTGGAAATTTGCATTTTTCACTTTTGTCAGACAATTGCAATATTCTTTCAATAAGCTAATTAGCTCAATTGGAGCATTTCTAGCATGTTTGGTTGAAATTGGAAATTTACATTTTTCAGCTCTGTCAGACGTTTGTTAAATTCTTACAGTAGGCTTATTTGCGCAATTTGAGCATTTCTAGCATGTTTGGTTGAAATTGGAAATTTACATTTTTCAGTTTTGTCAGACGTTTGTAATATTCTCACAATAAGTTAATTAGCTCAATTGGAGCATTTCTAGCATGTTTGGTTGAAATTGGAAATTTACATTTATCAGTTTTGTCAGACGTTTGTAATATTCTCACAAAAAGCTAATTAGCTCAAATGGAGCATTTCTAGCATGTTTGGTTGAAATTGGAAATTTACATTTTTCACTTTTGTCAGACCTTTGTAATATTCTCACAATAAGCTAATTAGCTCAATTGGAGCATTTCTAGCATGTTTGGTTGAAATTGGAAATTTACATTTTTCACTTTTGTCAGACAATTGCAATATTCTCACAATAAGCTAATTAGCTCAATTGGAGCATTTCTAGCATGTTTGGTTGAAATTGGAAATTTACATTTTTCACTTTTGTCAGACAATTGCAATATTCTCACAATAAGCTAATTAGCTCAATTGGAGCATTTCTAGCATGTTTGGTTGAAATTGGAAATTTACATTTTTCAGTTTTGTCAGACGTTTGTAATATTCTCACAATAAGCTAATTAGCTCAATTGGAGCATTTCTAGCATGTTTGGTTGAAATTGGAAATTTACATTTTTCACTTTTGTCAGACAATTGCAATATTCTCACAATAAGCTAATTAGCTCAATTGGAGCATTTCAAGCATGTTTGGTTGAAATTGGAAATTTACATTTTTCACTTTTGTCAGACAATTGAAATATTCTCACAATAAGCTAACTAGCGCAATTGGAGCATTTCTAGCATGTTTGGTTGAAATTGAAAATTTACATTTTTCAGTTTTGTCAGACGTTTGTAATATTCTCACAATTAGCTAATTAGCTCAATTGGAGCATTTCTAGCATGTTTAGTTGAAATTGGAAATTTGCATTTTTCACTTTTGTCAGACAATTGCAATATTCTCTCAATAAGCTAATTAGCTCAATTGGAGCATTTCTAGCATGTTTGGTTGAAATTGGAAATTTACATTTTTCAGTTTTGTCAGACGTTTGTACACTTCTTACAGTAAGCTTATTTCCGCATTTGGAGCATTTCTAGCATGTTTGGTTAAAATTGGAAATTTACATTTTTCAGTTTTGTCAGACGTTTGTAATATTCTCAAAATAAGCTAATTAGCTCAATTGGAGCATTTCTAGCATGTTTGGTTGAAATTGGAAATTTACATTTTTCACTTTTGTCAGACAATTGCAATATTCTCACAATAAGCTAATTAGCTCAATTGGAGCATTTCTAGCATGTTTGGTTGAAATTGGAAATTTACATTTTTCACTTTTGTCAGACAATTGCAATATTCTCACAATAAGCTAATTAGCTCAATTGGAGCATTTCTAGCATGTTTGGTTGAAATTGGAATTTTACATTTTTCACTTTTGTCAGACAATTGCAATATTCTCACAATAAGCTAATTAGCTCAATTGGAGCATTTCTAGCATGTTTGGTTGAAATTGGAAATTTACATTTTTCACTTTTGTCAGACAATTGCAATATTCTCACAATAAGCTAATTAGCTCAATTGGAGCATTTCTAGCATGTTTGGTTGAAATTGGAAATTTACATTTTTCACTTTTGTCAGACAATTGCAATATTCTCACAATAAGCTAATTAGCTCAATTGGAGCATTTCTAGCATGTTTGGTTGAAATTGGAAAATTACATTTTTCACTTTTGTCAGACGTTTGTAATATTCTCACAATAAGCTAATTAGCTCAATTGGAACATTTCTAGCATGTTTGGTTGAAATTGGAAATTTACATTTTTCAGTTTTGTCAGACGTTTGTAATATTCTCACAATAAGCTAATTAGCTCAATTGGAGCATTTCTAGCATGTTTGGTTGAAATTGGAAATTTACATTTTTCACTTTTGTCAGACAATTGCAATATTCTCACAATAAGCTAATTAGCTCAATTGGAGCATTTCTAGCATGTTTGGTTAAAATTGGAAATTTACATTTTTCACTTTTGTCAGACGTTTGTAATATTCTCACAATAAGCTAATTAGCTCAATTGGAACATTTCTAGCATGTTTGGTTGAAATTGGAAATTTACATTTTTCAGTTTTGTCAGACGTTTGTAATATTCTCACAATAAGCTAATTAGCTCAATTGGAGCATTTCTAGCATGTTTGGTTGAAATTGGAAATTTACATTTTTCAGTTTGGTCAGACGTTTGTAATATTCTCACAATAAGCTAATTAGCTCAATTGTAGCATTTCTAGCATGTTTGGTTGAAATTGGAATTTTACATTTTTCACTTTTGTCAGACAATTGTAATATTCTAACAATGAGCTAATTAGCTCAATTGGAGCATTTCTAGCATGTTTGGTTGAAATTGGAAATTACATTTTTCAGTTTTGTCAGACAATTGCAAAATTCTATCAATAAGCTAATTAGCTCAATTGGAGCATTTCTAGCATGTTTGGTTGAAATTGAAAATTTACATTTTTCAGTTTTGTCAGACGTTTGTAATATTCTCACAATAAGCTAATTAGCTCAATTGGAGCATTTCTAGCATGTTTGGTTGAAATTGGAAATTTACATTTTTCAGTTTTGTCAGACGTTTGTACACTTCTTACAGTAAGCTTATTTCCGCATTTGGAGCATTTCTAGCATGTTTGGTTAAAATTGGAAATTTACATTTTTCAGTTTTGTCAGACGTTTGTAATATTCTCAAAATAAGCTAATTAGCTCAATTGGAGCATTTCTAGCATGTTTGGTTGAAATTGGAAATTTACATTTTTCACTTTTGTCAGACAATTGCAATATTCTCACAATAAGCTAATTAGCTCAATTGGAGCATTTCTAGCATGTTTGGTTGAAATTGGAAATTTACATTTTTCACTTTTGTCAGACAATTGCAATATTCTCACAATAAGCTAATTAGCTCAATTGGAGCATTTCTAGCATGTTTGGTTGAAATTGGAATTTTACATTTTTCACTTTTGTCAGACAATTGCAATATTCTCACAATAAGCTAATTAGCTCAATTGGAGCATTTCTAGCATGTTTGGTTGAAATTGGAAATTTACATTTTTCACTTTTGTCAGACAATTGCAATATTCTCACAATAAGCTAATTAGCTCAATTGGAGCATTTCTAGCATGTTTGGTTGAAATTGGAAATTTACATTTTTCACTTTTGTCAGACAATTGCAATATTCTCACAATAAGCTAATTAGCTCAATTGGAGCATTTCTAGCATGTTTGGTTGAAATTGGAAAATTACATTTTTCACTTTTGTCAGACGTTTGTAATATTCTCACAATAAGCTAATTAGCTCAATTGGAACATTTCTAGCATGTTTGGTTGAAATTGGAAATTTACATTTTTCAGTTTTGTCAGACGTTTGTAATATTCTCACAATAAGCTAATTAGCTCAATTGGAGCATTTCTAGCATGTTTGGTTGAAATTGGAAATTTACATTTTTCACTTTTGTCAGACAATTGCAATATTCTCACAATAAGCTAATTAGCTCAATTGGAGCATTTCTAGCATGTTTGGTTAAAATTGGAAATTTACATTTTTCACTTTTGTCAGACGTTTGTAATATTCTCACAATAAGCTAATTAGCTCAATTGGAACATTTCTAGCATGTTTGGTTGAAATTGGAAATTTACATTTTTCAGTTTTGTCAGACGTTTGTAATATTCTCACAATAAGCTAATTAGCTCAATTGGAGCATTTCTAGCATGTTTGGTTGAAATTGGAAATTTACATTTTTCAGTTTGGTCAGACGTTTGTAATATTCTCACAATAAGCTAATTAGCTCAATTGTAGCATTTCTAGCATGTTTGGTTGAAATTGGAATTTTACATTTTTCACTTTTGTCAGACAATTGTAATATTCTAACAATGAGCTAATTAGCTCAATTGGAGCATTTCTAGCATGTTTGGTTGAAATTGGAAATTACATTTTTCAGTTTTGTCAGACAATTGCAAAATTCTATCAATAAGCTAATTAGCTCAATTGGAGCATTTCTAGCATGTTTGGTTGAAATTGAAAATTTACATTTTTCAGTTTTGTCAGACGTTTGTAATATTCTCACAATAAGCTAATTAGCTCAATTGGAGCATTTCTAGCATGTTTGGTTGAAATTGGAAATTTACATTTTTCAGTTTGGTCAGACGTTTGTAATATTTTCACAATAAGCTAATTAGCTCAATTGGAGCATTTCTAGCATGTTTGGTTGAAATTGGAAATTTACATTTTTCACTTTTGTCAGACAATTGCAATATTCTCACAATAAGCTAATTAGCTCAATTGGAGCATTTCTAGCATGTTTGGTTGAAATTGGAAATTTACATTTTTCACTTTTGTCAGACAATTGCAATATTCTCACAATAAGCTAATTAGCTCAATTGGAGCATTTCTAGCATGTTTGGTTGAAATTGGAATTTTACATTTTTCACTTTTGTCAGACAATTGCAATATTCTCACAATAAGCTAATTAGCTCAATTGGAGCATTTCTAGCATGTTTGGTTGAAATTGGAAATTTACATTTTTCAGTTTTGTCAGACCTTTGTAATATTCTCACAATAAGCTAATTAGCTCAATTGGAGCATTTCTAGCATGTTTGGTTGAAATTGGAAATTTACATTTTTCAGTTTGGTCAGACGTTTGTAATATTTTCACAATAAGCTAATTAGCTCAATTGGAGCATTTCTAGCATGTTTGGTTGAAATTGGAAATTTACATTTTTCACTTTTGTCAGACAATTGCAATATTCTCACAATAAGCTAATTAGCTCAATTGGAGCATTTCTAGCATGTTTGGTTGAAATTGGAAATTTACATTTTTCACTTTTGTCAGACAATTGCAATATTCTCACAATAAGCTAATTAGCTCAATTGGAGCATTTCTAGCATGTTTGGTTGAAATTGGAATTTTACATTTTTCACTTTTGTCAGACAATTGCAATATTCTCACAATAAGCTAATTAGCTCAATTGGAGCATTTCTAGCATGTTTGGTTGAAATTGGAAATTTACATTTTTCAGTTTTGTCAGACCTTTGTAATATTCTCACAATAAGCTAATTAGCTCAATTGGAGCATTTCTAGCATGTTTGGTTGAAATTGGAAATTTACATTTTTCACTTTTGTCAGACAATTGCAATATTCTCACAATAAGCTAATTAGCTCAATTGGAGCATTTCTAGCATGTTTGGTTGAAATTGGAAATTTACATTTTTCACTTTTGTCAGACAATTGCAATATTCTCACAATAAGCTAATTAGCTCAATTGGAGCATTTCTAGCATGTTTGGTTGAAATTGGAATTTTACATTTTTCACTTTTGTCAGACAATTGCAATATTCTCACAATAAGCTAATTAGCTCAATTGGAGCATTTCTAGCATGTTTGGTTGAAATTGGAAATTTACATTTTTCAGTTTTGTCAGACGTTTGTAATATTCTCACAATAAGCTAATTAGCTCAATTGGAGCATTTCTAGCATGTTTGGTTGAAATTGGAAATTTACATTTTTCACTTTTGTCAGACAATTGCAATATTCTCACAATAAGCTAATTAGCTCAATTGGAGCATTTCAAGCATGTTTGGTTGAAATTGGAAATTTACATTTTTCACTTTTGTCAGACAATTGAAAAATTCTCACAATAAGCTAACTAGCGCAATTGGAGCATTTCTAGCATGTTTGGTTGAAATTGAAAATTTACATTTTTCAGTTTTGTCAGACGTTTGTAATATTCTCACAATTAGCTAATTAGCTCAATTGGAGCATTTCTAGCATGTTTAGTTGAAATTGGAAATTTGCATTTTTCACTTTTGTCAGACAATTGCAATATTCTCTCAATAAGCTAATTAGCTCAATTGGAGCATTTCTAGCATGTTTGGTTGAAATTGGAAATTTACATTTTTCAGTTTTGTCAGACGTTTGTACACTTCTTACAGTAAGCTTATTTCCGCATTTGGAGCATTTCTAGCATGTTTGGTTAAAATTGGAAATTTACATTTTTCAGTTTTGTCAGACGTTTGTAATATTCTCAAAATAAGCTAATTAGCTCAATTGGAGCATTTCTAGCATGTTTAGTTGAAATTGGAAATTTGCATTTTTCACTTTTGTCAGACAATTGCAATATTCTTTCAATAAGCTAATTAGCTCAATTGGAGCATTTCTAGCATGTTTGGTTGAAATTGGAAATTTACATTTTTCAGCTCTGTCAGACGTTTGTTAAATTCTTACAGTAGGCTTATTTGCGCAATTTGAGCATTTCTAGCATGTTTGGTTGAAATTGGAAATTTACATTTTTCAGTTTTGTCAGACGTTTGTAATATTCTCACAATAAGTTAATTAGCTCAATTGGAGCATTTCTAGCATGTTTGGTTGAAATTGGAAATTTACATTTATCAGTTTTGTCAGACGTTTGTAATATTCTCACAAAAAGCTAATTAGCTCAAATGGAGCATTTCTAGCATGTTTGGTTGAAATTGGAAATTTACATTTTTCAGTTTTGTCAGACCTTTGTAATATTCTCACAATAAGCTAATTAGCTCAATTGGAGCATTTCTAGCATGTTTGGTTGAAATTGGAAATTTACATTTTTCACTTTTGTCAGACAATTGCAATATTCTCACAATAAGCTAATTAGCTCAATTGGAGCATTTCTAGCATGTTTGGTTGAAATTGGAAATTTACATTTTTCACTTTTGTCAGACAATTGCAATATTCTCACAATAAGCTAATTAGCTCAATTGGAGCATTTCTAGCATGTTTGGTTGAAATTGGAATTTTACATTTTTCACTTTTGTCAGACAATTGCAATATTCTCACAATAAGCTAATTAGCTCAATTGGAGCATTTCTAGCATGTTTGGTTGAAATTGGAAATTTACATTTTTCACTTTTGTCAGACAATTGAAATATTCTCACAATAAGCTAACTAGCGCAATTGGAGCATTTCTAGCATGTTTGGTTGAAATTGAAAATTTACATTTTTCAGTTTTGTCAGACGTTTGTAATATTCTCACAATTAGCTAATTAGCTCAATTGGAGCATTTCTAGCATGTTTAGTTGAAATTGGAAATTTGCATTTTTCACTTTTGTCAGACAATTGCAATATTCTCTCAATAAGCTAATTAGCTCAATTGGAGCATTTCTAGCATGTTTGGTTGAAATTGGAAATTTACATTTTTCAGTTTTGTCAGACGTTTGTACACTTCTTACAGTAAGCTTATTTCCGCATTTGGAGCATTTCTAGCATGTTTGGTTAAAATTGGAAATTTACATTTTTCAGTTTTGTCAGACGTTTGTAATATTCTCACAATTAGCTAATTAGCTCAATTGGAGCATTTCTAGCATGTTTA
Source organism: Watersipora subatra (assembly GCF_963576615.1). NCBI lineage: Eukaryota > Metazoa > Bryozoa > Gymnolaemata > Cheilostomatida > Watersiporidae > Watersipora > Watersipora subatra. The sequence continues at coordinate 131,041 of NW_027045358.1, read as the reverse complement.
GTTGAAATTGGAAATTTGCATTTTTCACTTTTGTCAGACAATTGCAATATTCTTTCAATAAGCTAATTAGCTCAATTGGAGCATTTCTAGCATGTTTGGTTGAAATTGGAAATTTACATTTTTCAGCTCTGTCAGACGTTTGTTAAATTCTTACAGTAGGCTTATTTGCGCAATTTGAGCATTTCTAGCATGTTTGGTTGAAATTGGAAATTTACATTTTTCAGTTTTGTCAGACGTTTGTAATATTCTCACAATAAGTTAATTAGCTCAATTGGAGCATTTCTAGCATGTTTGGTTGAAATTGGAAAATTACATTTATCAGTTTTGTCAGACGTTTGTAATATTCTCACAAAAAGCTAATTAGCTCAAATGGAGCATTTCTAGCATGTTTGGTTGAAATTGGAAATTTACATTTTTCACTTTTGTCAGACCTTTGTAATATTCTCACAATAAGCTAATTAGCTCAATTGGAGCATTTCTAGCATGTTTGGTTGAAATTGGAAATTTACATTTTTCACTTTTGTCAGACAATTGCAATATTCTCACAATAAGCTAATTAGCTCAATTGGAGCATTTCTAGCATGTTTGGTTGAAATTGGAAATTTACATTTTTCACTTTTGTCAGACAATTGCAATATTCTCACAATAAGCTAATTAGCTCAATTGGAGCATTTCTAGCATGTTTGGTTGAAATTGGAAATTTACATTTTTCAGTTTTGTCAGACGTTTGTAATATTCTCACAATAAGCTAATTAGCTCAATTGGAGCATTTCTAGCATGTTTGGTTGAAATTGGAAATTTACATTTTTCACTTTTGTCAGACAATTGCAATATTCTCACAATAAGCTAATTAGCTCAATTGGAGCATTTCAAGCATGTTTGGTTGAAATTGGAAATTTACATTTTTCACTTTTGTCAGACAATTGAAATATTCTCACAATAAGCTAACTAGCGCAATTGGAGCATTTCTAGCATGTTTGGTTGAAATTGGAAATTTACATTTTTCAGCTCTGTCAGACGTTTGTTAAATTCTTACAGTAGGCTTATTTGCGCAATTTGAGCATTTCTAGCATGTTTGGTTGAAATTGGAAATTTACATTTTTCAGTTTTGTCAGACGTTTGTACACTTCTTACAGTAAGCTTATTTCCGCATTTGGAGCATTTCTAGCATGTTTGGTTAAAATTGGAAATTTACATTTTTCAGTTTTGTCAGACGTTTGTAATATTCTCAAAATAAGCTAATTAGCTCAATTGGAGCATTTCTAGCATGTTTAGTTGAAATTGGAAATTTGCATTTTTCACTTTTGTCAGACAATTGCAATATTCTTTCAATAAGCTAATTAGCTCAATTGGAGCATTTCTAGCATGTTTGGTTGAAATTGGAAATTTACATTTTTCAGCTCTGTCAGACGTTTGTTAAATTCTTACAGTAGGCTTATTTGCGCAATTTGAGCATTTCTAGCATGTTTGGTTGAAATTGGAAATTTACATTTTTCAGTTTTGTCAGACGTTTGTAATATTCTCACAATAAGTTAATTAGCTCAATTGGAGCATTTCTAGCATGTTTGGTTGAAATTGGAAATTTACATTTATCAGTTTTGTCAGACGTTTGTAATATTCTCACAAAAAGCTAATTAGCTCAAATGGAGCATTTCTAGCATGTTTGGTTGAAATTGGAAATTTACATTTTTCAGTTTTGTCAGACCTTTGTAATATTCTCACAATAAGCTAATTAGCTCAATTGGAGCATTTCTAGCATGTTTGGTTGAAATTGGAAATTTACATTTTTCACTTTTGTCAGACAATTGCAATATTCTCACAATAAGCTAATTAGCTCAATTGGAGCATTTCTAGCATGTTTGGTTGAAATTGGAAATTTACATTTTTCACTTTTGTCAGACAATTGCAATATTCTCACAATAAGCTAATTAGCTCAATTGGAGCATTTCTAGCATGTTTGGTTGAAATTGGAATTTTACATTTTTCACTTTTGTCAGACAATTGCAATATTCTCACAATAAGCTAATTAGCTCAATTGGAGCATTTCTAGCATGTTTGGTTGAAATTGGAAATTTACATTTTTCACTTTTGTCAGACAATTGAAATATTCTCACAATAAGCTAACTAGCGCAATTGGAGCATTTCTAGCATGTTTGGTTGAAATTGAAAATTTACATTTTTCAGTTTTGTCAGACGTTTGTAATATTCTCACAATTAGCTAATTAGCTCAATTGGAGCATTTCTAGCATGTTTAGTTGAAATTGGAAATTTGCATTTTTCACTTTTGTCAGACAATTGCAATATTCTCTCAATAAGCTAATTAGCTCAATTGGAGCATTTCTAGCATGTTTGGTTGAAATTGGAAATTTACATTTTTCAGTTTTGTCAGACGTTTGTACACTTCTTACAGTAAGCTTATTTCCGCATTTGGAGCATTTCTAGCATGTTTGGTTAAAATTGGAAATTTACATTTTTCAGTTTTGTCAGACGTTTGTAATATTCTCAAAATAAGCTAATTAGCTCAATTGGAGCATTTCTAGCATGTTTAGTTGAAATTGGAAATTTGCATTTTTCACTTTTGTCAGACAATTGCAATATTCTTTCAATAAGCTAATTAGCTCAATTGGAGCATTTCTAGCATGTTTGGTTGAAATTGGAAATTTACATTTTTCAGCTCTGTCAGACGTTTGTTAAATTCTTACAGTAGGCTTATTTGCGCAATTTGAGCATTTCTAGCATGTTTGGTTGAAATTGGAAATTTACATTTTTCAGTTTTGTCAGACGTTTGTAATATTCTCACAATAAGTTAATTAGCTCAATTGGAGCATTTCTAGCATGTTTGGTTGAAATTGGAAATTTACATTTATCAGTTTTGTCAGACGTTTGTAATATTCTCACAAAAAGCTAATTAGCTCAAATGGAGCATTTCTAGCATGTTTGGTTGAAATTGGAAATTTACATTTTTCACTTTTGTCAGACCTTTGTAATATTCTCACAATAAGCTAATTAGCTCAATTGGAGCATTTCTAGCATGTTTGGTTGAAATTGGAAATTTACATTTTTCACTTTTGTCAGACAATTGCAATATTCTCACAATAAGCTAATTAGCTCAATTGGAGCATTTCTAGCATGTTTGGTTGAAATTGGAATTTTACATTTTTCACTTTTGTCAGACATTTGCAATATTCTCACAATAAGCTAATTAGCTCAATTGGAGCATTTCTAGCATGTTTGGTTGAAATTGGAAATTTACATTTTTCAGTTTTGTCAGACGTTTGTAATATTCTCACAATAAGCTAATTAGCTCAATTGGAGCATTTCTAGCAAGTTTGGTTGAAATTGGAAATTTACATTTTTCACTTTTGTCAGACAATTGCAATATTCTCACAATAAGCTAATTAGCTCAATTGGAGCATTTCAAGCATGTTTGGTTGAAATTGGAAATTTACATTTTTCACTTTTGTCAGACAATTGCAATATTCTCACAATAAGCTAACTAGCGCAATTGGAGCATTTCTAGCATGTTTGGTTGAAATTGAAAATTTACATTTTTCAGTTTTGTCAGACGTTTGTAATATTCTCACAATTAGCTAATTAGCTCAATTGGAGCATTTCTAGCATGTTTAGTTGAAATTGGAAATTTGCATTTTTCACTTTTGTCAGACAATTGCAATATTCTCTCAATAAGCTAATTAGCTCAATTGGAGCATTTCTAGCATGTTTGGTTGAAATTGGAAATTTACATTTTTCAGTTTTGTCAGACGTTTGTACACTTCTTACAGTAAGCTTATTTCCGCATTTGGAGCATTTCTAGCATGTTTGGTTAAAATTGGAAATTTACATTTTTCAGTTTTGTCAGACGTTTGTAATATTCTCAAAATAAGCTAATTAGCTCAATTGGAGCATTTCTAGCATGTTTAGTTGAAATTGGAAATTTGCATTTTTCACTTTTGTCAGACAATTGCAATATTCTTTCAATAAGCTAATTAGCTCAATTGGAGCATTTCTAGCATGTTTGGTTGAAATTGGAAATTTACATTTTTCAGCTCTGTCAGACGTTTGTTAAATTCTTACAGTAGGCTTATTTGCGCAATTTGAGCATTTCTAGCATGTTTGGTTGAAATTGGAAATTTACATTTTTCAGTTTTGTCAGACGTTTGTAATATTCTCACAATAAGTTAATTAGCTCAATTGGAGCATTTCTAGCATGTTTGGTTGAAATTGGAAATTTACATTTATCAGTTTTGTCAGACGTTTGTAATATTCTCACAAAAAGCTAATTAGCTCAAATGAAGCATTTCTAGCATGTTTGGTTGAAATTGGAAATTTACATTTTTCAGTTTTGTCAGACCTTTGTAATATTCTCACAATAAGCTAATTAGCTCAATTGGAGCATTTCTAGCATGTTTGGTTGAAATTGGAAATTTACATTTTTCACTTTTGTCAGACAATTGCAATATTCTCACAATAAGCTAATTAGCTCAATTGGAGCATTTCTAGCATGTTTGGTTGAAATTGGAAATTTACATTTTTCACTTTTGTCAGACAATTGCAATATTCTCACAATAAGCTAATTAGCTCAATTGGAGCATTTCTAGCATGTTTGGTTGAAATTGGAATTTTACATTTTTCACTTTTGTCAGACAATTGCAATATTCTCACAATAAGCTAATTAGCTCAATTGGAGCATTTCTAGCATGTTTGGTTGAAATTGGAAATTTACATTTTTCACTTTTGTCAGACAATTGCAATATTCTCACAATAAGCTAATTAGCTCAATTGGAGCATTTCTAGCATGTTTGGTTGAAATTGGAAATTTACATTTTTCACTTTTGTCAGACAATTGCAATATTCTCACAATAAGCTAATTAGCTCAATTGGAGCATTTCTAGCATGTTTGGTTGAAATTGGAAAATTACATTTTTCACTTTTGTCAGACGTTTGTAATATTCTCACAATAAGCTAATTAGCTCAATTGGAACATTTCTAGCATGTTTGGTTGAAATTGGAAATTTACATTTTTCAGTTTTGTCAGACGTTTGTAATATTCTCACAATAAGCTAATTAGCTCAATTGGAGCATTTCTAGCATGTTTGGTTGAAATTGGAAATTTACATTTTTCACTTTTGTCAGACAATTGCAATATTCTCACAATAAGCTAATTAGCTCAATTGGAGCATTTCTAGCATGTTTGGTTGAAATTGGAAATTTACATTTTTCACTTTTGTCAGACGTTTGTAATATTCTCACAATAAGCTAATTAGCTCAATTGGAACATTTCTAGCATGTTTGGTTGAAATTGGAAATTTACATTTTTCAGTTTTGTCAGACGTTTGTAATATTCTCACAATAAGCTAATTAGCTCAATTGGAGCATTTCTAGCATGTTTGGTTGAAATTGGAAATTTACATTTTTCAGTTTGGTCAGACGTTTGTAATATTCTCACAATAAGCTAATTAGCTCAATTGTAGCATTTCTAGCATGTTTGGTTGAAATTGGAATTTTACATTTTTCACTTTTGTCAGACAATTGTAATATTCTAACAATGAGCTAATTAGCTCAATTGGAGCATTTCTAGCATGTTTGGTTGAAATTGGAAATTACATTTTTCAGTTTTGTCAGACAATTGCAAAATTCTATCAATAAGCTAATTAGCTCAATTGGAGCATTTCTAGCATGTTTGGTTGAAATTGAAAATTTACATTTTTCAGTTTTGTCAGAAGTTTGTAATATTCTCACAATAAGCTAATTAGCTCAATTGGAGCATTTCTAGCATGTTTGGTTGAAATTGGAAATTTACATTTTTCACTTTTGTCAGACAATTGCAATATTCTCACAAAAAGCTAATTAGCTCAAATGAAGCATTTCTAGCATGTTTGGTTGAAATTGGAAATTTACATTTTTCAGTTTTGTCAGACCTTTGTAATATTCTCACAATAAGCTAATTAGCTCAATTGGAGCATTTCTAGCATGTTTGGTTGAAATTGGAAATTTACATTTTTCACTTTTGTCAGACAATTGCAATATTCTCACAATAAGCTAATTAGCTCAATTGGAGCATTTCTAGCATGTTTGGTTGAAATTGGAAATTTACATTTTTCACTTTTGTCAGACAATTGCAATATTCTCACAATAAGCTAATTAGCTCAATTGGAGCATTTCTAGCATGTTTGGTTGAAATTGGAATTTTACATTTTTCACTTTTGTCAGACAATTGCAATATTCTCACAATAAGCTAATTAGCTCAATTGGAGCATTTCTAGCATGTTTGGTTGAAATTGGAAATTTACATTTTTCACTTTTGTCAGACAATTGCAATATTCTCACAATAAGCTAATTAGCTCAATTGGAGCATTTCTAGCATGTTTGGTTGAAATTGGAAATTTACATTTTTCACTTTTGTCAGACAATTGCAATATTCTCACAATAAGCTAATTAGCTCAATTGGAGCATTTCTAGCATGTTTGGTTGAAATTGGAAAATTACATTTTTCACTTTTGTCAGACGTTTGTAATATTCTCACAATAAGCTAATTAGCTCAATTGGAACATTTCTAGCATGTTTGGTTGAAATTGGAAATTTACATTTTTCAGTTTTGTCAGACGTTTGTAATATTCTCACAATAAGCTAATTAGCTCAATTGGAGCATTTCTAGCATGTTTGGTTGAAATTGGAAATTTACATTTTTCACTTTTGTCAGACAATTGCAATATTCTCACAATAAGCTAATTAGCTCAATTGGAGCATTTCTAGCATGTTTGGTTGAAATTGGAAATTTACATTTTTCACTTTTGTCAGACGTTTGTAATATTCTCACAATAAGCTAATTAGCTCAATTGGAACATTTCTAGCATGTTTGGTTGAAATTGGAAATTTACATTTTTCAGTTTTGTCAGACGTTTGTAATATTCTCACAATAAGCTAATTAGCTCAATTGGAGCATTTCTAGCATGTTTGGTTGAAATTGGAAATTTACATTTTTCAGTTTGGTCAGACGTTTGTAATATTCTCACAATAAGCTAATTAGCTCAATTGTAGCATTTCTAGCATGTTTGGTTGAAATTGGAATTTTACATTTTTCACTTTTGTCAGACAATTGTAATATTCTAACAATGAGCTAATTAGCTCAATTGGAGCATTTCTAGCATGTTTGGTTGAAATTGGAAATTACATTTTTCAGTTTTGTCAGACAATTGCAAAATTCTATCAATAAGCTAATTAGCTCAATTGGAGCATTTCTAGCATGTTTGGTTGAAATTGAAAATTTACATTTTTCAGTTTTGTCAGAAGTTTGTAATATTCTCACAATAAGCTAATTAGCTCAATTGGAGCATTTCTAGCATGTTTGGTTGAAATTGGAAATTTACATTTTTCAGTTTGGTCAGACGTTTGTAATATTTTCACAATAAGCTAATTAGCTCAATTGGAGCATTTCTAGCATGTTTGGTTGAAATTGGAAATTTACATTTTTCACTTTTGTCAGACAATTGCAATATTCTCACAATAAGCTAATTAGCTCAATTGGAGCATTTCTAGCATGTTTGGTTGAAATTGGAATTTTACATTTTTCACTTTTGTCAGACAATTGCAATATTCTCACAATAAGCTAATTAGCTCAATTGGAGCATTTCTAGCATGTTTGGTTGAAATTGGAAATTTACATTTTTCAGTTTTGTCAGACCTTTGTAATATTCTCACAATAAGCTAATTAGCTCAATTGGAGCATTTCTAGCATGTTTGGTTGAAATTGGAAATTTACATTTTTCACTTTTGTCAGACAATTGCAATATTCTCACAATAAGCTAATTAGCTCAATTGGAGCATTTCTAGCATGTTTGGTTGAAATTGGAAATTTACATTTTTCACTTTTGTCAGACAATTGCAATATTCTCACAATAAGCTAATTAGCTCAATTGGAGCATTTCTAGCATGTTTGGTTGAAATTGGAATTTTACATTTTTCACTTTTGTCAGACAATTGCAATATTCTCACAATAAGCTAATTAGCTCAATTGGAGCATTTCTAGCATGTTTGGTTGAAATTGGAAATTTACATTTTTCAGTTTTGTCAGACGTTTGTAATATTCTTTCAATAAGCTAATTAGCTCAATTGGAGCATTTCTAGCATGTTTGGTTGAAATTGGAAATTTACATTTTTCAGCTCTGTCAGACGTTTGTTAAATTCTTACAGTAGGCTTATTTGCGCAATTTGAGCATTTCTAGCATGTTTGGTTGAAATTGGAAATTTACATTTTTCAGTTTTGTCAGACGTTTGTAATATTCTCACAATAAGTTAATTAGCTCAATTGGAGCATTTCTAGCATGTTTGGTTGAAATTGGAAATTTACATTTATCAGTTTTGTCAGACGTTTGTAATATTCTCACAAAAAGCTAATTAGCTCAAATGAAGCATTTCTAGCATGTTTGGTTGAAATTGGAAATTTACATTTTTCAGTTTTGTCAGACCTTTGTAATATTCTCACAATAAGCTAATTAGCTCAATTGGAGCATTTCTAGCATGTTTGGTTGAAATTGGAAATTTACATTTTTCACTTTTGTCAGACAATTGCAATATTCTCACAATAAGCTAATTAGCTCAATTGGAGCATTTCTAGCATGTTTGGTTGAAATTGGAAATTTACATTTTTCACTTTTGTCAGACAATTGCAATATTCTCACAATAAGCTAATTAGCTCAATTGGAGCATTTCTAGCATGTTTGGTTGAAATTGGAATTTTACATTTTTCACTTTTGTCAGACAATTGCAATATTCTCACAATAAGCTAATTAGCTCAATTGGAGCATTTCTAGCATGTTTGGTTGAAATTGGAAATTTACATTTTTCACTTTTGTCAGACAATTGCAATATTCTCACAATAAGCTAATTAGCTCAATTGGAGCATTTCTAGCATGTTTGGTTGAAATTGGAAATTTACATTTTTCACTTTTGTCAGACAATTGCAATATTCTCACAATAAGCTAATTAGCTCAATTGGAGCATTTCTAGCATGTTTGGTTGAAATTGGAAAATTACATTTTTCACTTTTGTCAGACGTTTGTAATATTCTCACAATAAGCTAATTAGCTCAATTGGAACATTTCTAGCATGTTTGGTTGAAATTGGAAATTTACATTTTTCAGTTTTGTCAGACGTTTGTAATATTCTCACAATAAGCTAATTAGCTCAATTGGAGCATTTCTAGCATGTTTGGTTGAAATTGGAAATTTACATTTTTCACTTTTGTCAGACAATTGCAATATTCTCACAATAAGCTAATTAGCTCAATTGGAGCATTTCTAGCATGTTTGGTTGAAATTGGAAATTTACATTTTTCACTTTTGTCAGACGTTTGTAATATTCTCACAATAAGCTAATTAGCTCAATTGGAACATTTCTAGCATGTTTGGTTGAAATTGGAAATTTACATTTTTCAGTTTTGTCAGACGTTTGTAATATTCTCACAATAAGCTAATTAGCTCAATTGGAGCATTTCTAGCATGTTTGGTTGAAATTGGAAATTTACATTTTTCAGTTTGGTCAGACGTTTGTAATATTCTCACAATAAGCTAATTAGCTCAATTGTAGCATTTCTAGCATGTTTGGTTGAAATTGGAATTTTACATTTTTCACTTTTGTCAGACAATTGTAATATTCTAACAATGAGCTAATTAGCTCAATTGGAGCATTTCTAGCATGTTTGGTTGAAATTGGAAATTACATTTTTCAGTTTTGTCAGACAATTGCAAAATTCTATCAATAAGCTAATTAGCTCAATTGGAGCATTTCTAGCATGTTTGGTTGAAATTGAAAATTTACATTTTTCAGTTTTGTCAGAAGTTTGTAATATTCTCACAATAAGCTAATTAGCTCAATTGGAGCATTTCTAGCATGTTTGGTTGAAATTGGAAATTTACATTTTTCAGTTTGGTCAGACGTTTGTAATATTTTCACAATAAGCTAATTAGCTCAATTGGAGCATTTCTAGCATGTTTGGTTGAAATTGGAAATTTACATTTTTCACTTTTGTCAGACAATTGCAATATTCTCACAATAAGCTAATTAGCTCAATTGGAGCATTTCTAGCATGTTTGGTTGAAATTGGAATTTTACATTTTTCACTTTTGTCAGACAATTGCAATATTCTCACAATAAGCTAATTAGCTCAATTGGAGCATTTCTAGCATGTTTGGTTGAAATTGGAAATTTACATTTTTCAGTTTTGTCAGACCTTTGTAATATTCTCACAATAAGCTAATTAGCTCAATTGGAGCATTTCTAGCATGTTTGGTTGAAATTGGAAATTTACATTTTTCACTTTTGTCATACAATTGCAATATTCTCACAATAAGCTAATTAGCTCAATTGGAGCATTTCTAGCATGTTTGGTTGAAATTGGAAATTTACATTTTTCACTTTTGTCAGACAATTGCAATATTCTCACAATAAGCTAATTAGCTCAATTGGAGCATTTCTAGCATGTTTGGTTGAAATTGGAATTTTACATTTTTCACTTTTGTCAGACAATTGCAATATTCTCACAATAAGCTAATTAGCTCAATTGGAGCATTTCTAGCATGTTTGGTTGAAATTGGAAATTTACATTTTTCAGTTTTGTCAGACCTTTGTAATATTCTCACAATAAGCTAATTAGCTCAATTGGAGCATTTCTAGCATGTTTGGTTGAAATTGGAAATTTACATTTTTCACTTTTGTCAGACAATTGCAATATTCTCACAATAAGCTAATTAGCTCAATTGGAGCATTTCTAGCATGTTTGGTTGAAATTGGAAATTTACATTTTTCACTTTTGTCAGACGTTTGTAATATTCTCACAATAAGCTAATTAGCTCAATTGGAACATTTCTAGCATGTTTGGTTGAAATTGGAAATTTACATTTTTCAGCTCTGTCAGACGTTTGTTAAATTCTTACAGTAGGCTTATTTGCGCAATTTGAGCATTTCTAGCATGTTTGGTTGAAATTGGAAATTTACATTTTTCAGTTTTGTCAGACGTTTGTAATATTCTCACAATAAGTTAATTAGCTCAATTGGAGCATTTCTAGCATGTTTGGTTGAAATTGGAAATTTACATTTATCAGTTTTGTCAGACGTTTGTAATATTCTCACAAAAAGCTAATTAGCTCAAATGGAGCATTTCTAGCATGTTTGGTTGAAATTGGAAATTTACATTTTTCAGTTTTGTCAGACCTTTGTAATATTCTCACAATAAGCTAATTAGCTCAATTGGAGCATTTCTAGCATGTTTGGTTGAAATTGGAAATTTACATTTTTCACTTTTGTCAGACAATTGCAATATTCTCACAATAAGCTAATTAGCTCAATTGGAGCATTTCTAGCATGTTTGGTTGAAATTGGAAATTTACATTTTTCACTTTTGTCAGACAATTGCAATATTCTCACAATAAGCTAATTAGCTCAATTGGAGCATTTCTAGCATGTTTGGTTGAAATTGGAATTTTACATTTTTCACTTTTGTCAGACAATTGCAATATTCTCACAATAAGCTAATTAGCTCAATTGGAGCATTTCTAGCATGTTTGGTTGAAATTGGAAATTTACATTTTTCACTTTTGTCAGACAATTGAAATATTCTCACAATAAGCTGACTAGCGCAATTGGAGCATTTCTAGCATGTTTGGTTGAAATTGAAAATTTACATTTTTCAGTTTTGTCAGACGTTTGTAATATTCTCAAAATAAGCTAATTAGCTCAATTGGAGCATTTCTAGCATGTTTAGTTGAAATTGGAAATTTGCATTTTTCACTTTTGTCAGACAATTGCAATATTCTTTCAATAAGCTAATTAGCTCAATTGGAGCATTTCTAGCATGTTTGGTTGAAATTGGAAATTTACATTTTTCAGCTCTGTCAGACGTTTGTTAAATTCTTACAGTAGGCTTATTTGCGCAATTTGAGCATTTCTAGCATGTTTGGTTGAAATTGGAAATTTACATTTTTCAGTTTTGTCAGACGTTTGTAATATTCTCACAATAAGTTAATTAGCTCAATTGGAGCATTTCTAGCATGTTTGGTTGAAATTGGAAATTTACATTTATCAGTTTTGTCAGACGTTTGTAATATTCTCACAAAAAGCTAATTAGCTCAAATGGAGCATTTCTAGCATGTTTGGTTGAAATTGGAAATTTACATTTTTCAGTTTGGTCAGACGTTTGTAATATTCTCACAATAAGCTAATTAGCTCAATTGTAGCATTTCTAGCATGTTTGGTTGAAATTGGAATTTTACATTTTTCACTTTTGTCAGACAATTGTAATATTCTAACAATGAGCTAATTAGCTCAATTGGAGCATTTCTAGCATGTTTGGTTGAAATTGGAAATTACATTTTTCAGTTTTGTCAGACAATTGCAAAATTCTATCAATAAGCTAATTAGCTCAATTGGAGCATTTCTAGCATGTTTGGTTGAAATTGAAAATTTACATTTTTCAGTTTTGTCAAACGTTTGTAAAATTCTTACAGTAGGCTTATTTCGCAATTCGAGCATTTCTAGCACGTTTGGTTGAAATTGGAAATTTACATTTTTCAGTTTTGTCAGACGTTTGTAATATTCTCACAATAAGCTAATTAGCTCAATTGGAGCATTTCTAGCATGTTTGGTTGAAATTGGAAATTTACATTTTTCAGTTTGGTCAGACGTTTGTAATATTCTCACAATAAGCTAATTAGCTCAATTGGAGCATTTCTAGCATGTTTGGTTGAAATTGGAAATTTACATTTTTCAGTTTTGTCAGACGTTTGTAATATTCTCACAAAAAGCTAATTAGCTCAAATGGAGCATTTCTAGCATGTTTGGTTGAAATTGGAAATTTACATTTTTCAGTTTTGTCAGACCTTTGTAATATTCTCACAATAAGCTAATTAGCTCAATTGGAGCATTTCTAGCATGTTTGGTTGAAATTGGAAATTTACATTTTTCACTTTTGTCAGACAATTGCAATATTCTCACAATAAGCTAATTAGCTCAATTGGAGCATTTCTAGCATGTTTGGTTGAAATTGGAAATTTACATTTTTCACTTTTGTCAGACAATTGCAATATTCTCACAATAAGCTAATTAGCTCAATTTGAGCATTTCTAGCATGTTTGGTTGAAATTGGAAATTTACATTTTTCAGTTTTGTCAGACGTTTGTAATATTCTCACAATAAGTTAATTAGCTCAATTGGAGCATTTCTAGCATGTTTGGTTGAAATTGGAAATTTACATTTTTCAGTTTTGTCAGACGTTTGTAATATTCTCACAAAAAGCTAATTAGCTCAAATGGAGCATTTCTAGCATGTTTGGTTGAAATTGGAAATTTACATTTTTCAGTTTTGTCAGACCTTTGTAATATTCTCACAATAAGCTAATTAGCTCAATTGGAGCATTTCTAGCATGTTTGGTTGAAATTGGAAATTTACATTTTTCACTTTTGTCAGACAATTGCAATATTCTCACAATAAGCTAATTAGCTCAATTGGAGCATTTCTAGCATGTTTGGTTGAAATTGGAAATTTACATTTTTCACTTTTGTCAGACAATTGCAATATTCTCACAATAAGCTAATTAGCTCAATTGGAGCATTTCTAGCATGTTTGGTTGAAATTGGAATTTTACATTTTTCACTTTTGTCAGACAATTGCAATATTCTCACAATAAGCTAATTAGCTCAATTGGAGCATTTCTAGCATGTTTGGTTGAAATTGGAAATTTACATTTTTCACTTTTGTCAGACAATTGCAATATTCTCACAATAAGCTAATTAGCTCAATTGGAGCATTTCTAGCATGTTTGGTTGAAATTGGAAATTTACATTTTTCAGTTTTGTCAGACGTTTGTAATATTCTCACAATAAGCTAATTAGCTCAATTGGAGCATTTCTAGCATGTTTGGTTGAAATTGGAAATTTACATTTTTCACTTTTGTCAGACAATTGCAATATTCTCACAATAAGCTAATTAGCTCAATTGGAGCATTTCTAGCATGTTTGGTTGAAATTGGAATTTTACATTTTTCACTTTTGTCAGACAATTGCAATATTCTCACAATAAGCTAATTAGCTCAATTGGAGCATTTCTAGCATGTTTGGTTGAAATTGGAAATTTACATTTTTCAGTTTTGTCAGACGTTTGTAATATTCTCACAATAAGCTAATTAGCTCAATTGGAGCATTTCTAGCATGTTTGGTTGAAATTGGAAATTTACATTTTTCACTTTTGTCAGACAATTGCAATATTCTCACAATAAGCTAATTAGCTCAATTGGAGCATTTCAAGCATGTTTGGTTGAAATTGGAAATTTACATTTTTCACTTTTGTCAGACAATTGAAATATTCTCACAATAAGCTAACTAGCGCATTTGGAGCATTTCTAGCATGTTTGGTTGAAATTGAAAATTTACATTTTTCAGTTTTGTCAGACGTTTGTAATATTCTCACAATTAGCTAATTAGCTCAATTGGAGCATTTCTAGCATGTTTGGTTGAAATTGGAAATTTACATTTTTCAGTTTTGTCAGACGTTTGTAATATTCTCACAATAAGTTAATTAGCTCAATTGGAGCATTTCTAGCATGTTTGGTTGAAATTGGAAATTTACATTTATCAGTTTTGTCAGACGTTTGTAATATTCTCACAAAAAGCTAATTAGCTCAAATGGAGCATTTCTAGCATGTTTGGTTGAAATTGGAAATTTACATTTTTCAGTTTTGTCAGACCTTTGTAATATTCTCACAATAAGCTAATTAGCTCAATTGGAGCATTTCTAGCATGTTTGGTTGAAATTGGAAATTTACATTTTTCACTTTTGTCAGACAATTGCAATATTCTCACAATAAGCTAATTAGCTCAATTGGAGCATTTCTAGCATGTTTGGTTGAAATTGGAATTTTACATTTTTCACTTTTGTCAGACAATTGCAATATTCTCACAATAAGCTAATTAGCTCAATTGGAGCATTTCTAGCATGTTTGGTTGAAATTGGAAATTTACATTTTTCACTTTTGTCAGACAATTGCAATATTCTCACAAAAAGCTAACTAGCGCAATTGGAGCATTTCTAGCATGTTTGGTTGAAATTGAAAATTTACATTTTTCAGTTTTGTCAGACGTTTGTAATATTCTCACAATTAGCTAATTAGCTCAATTGGAGCATTTCTAGCATGTTTAGTTGAAATTGGAAAATTGCATTTTTCACTTTTGTCAGACAATTGCAATATTCTCTCAATAAGCTAATTAGCTCAATTGGAGCATTTCTAGCATGTTTGGTTGAAATTGGAAATTTACATTTTTCAGTTATGTCAGACGTTTGTACACTTCTTACAGTAAGCTTATTTCCGCATTTGGAGCATTTCTAGCATGTTTGGTTAAAATTGGAAATTTACATTTTTCAGTTTTGTCAGACGTTTGTAATATTCTCAAAATGAGCTAATTAGCTCAATTGGAGCATTTCTAGCATGTTTAGTTGAAATTGGAAATTTGCATTTTTCACTTTTGTCAGACAATTGCAATATTCTTTCAATAAGCTAAGTAGCTCAATTGGAGCATTTCTAGCATGTTTGGTTGAAATTGGAAATTTACATTTTTCAGCTCTATCAGACGTTTGTTAAATTCTTACAGTAGGCTTATTTGCGCAATTTGAGCATTTCTAGCATGTTTGGTTGAAATTGGAAATTTACATTTTTCAGTTTTGTCAGACGTTTGTAATATTCTCACAATAAGTTAATTAGCTCAATTGGAGCATTTCTAGCATGTTTGGTTAAAATTGGAAATTTACATTTTTCACTTTTGTCAGACAATTGCAATATTCTCACAATAAGCTAATTAGCTCAATTGGAGCATTTCTAGCATGTTTGGTTGAAGTTGGAAATGTACATTTTTCACTTTTGTCAGACAATTGCAATATTCTCACAATAAGCTAATTAGCTCAATTGGAGCATTTCTAGCATGTTTAGTTGAAATTGGAAATTTACATTTTTCAGTTTTGTCAGACGTTTGTAATATTCTCACAATAAGCTAATTAGCTCAATTGGAGCATTTCTAGCATGTTTGGTTGAAATTGGAAATTTACATTTTGCAGTTTTGTCAGACGTTTGTAATATTCTCAAAATGAGCTAATTAGCTCAATTGGAGCATTTCTAGCATGTTTAGTTGAAATTGGAAATTTGCATTTTTCACTTTTGTCAGACAATTGCAATATTCTTTCAATAAGCTAAGTAGCTCAATTGGAGCATTTCTAGCATGTTTGGTTGAAATTGGAAATTTACATTTTTCAGCTCTATCAGACGTTTGTTAAATTCTTACAGTAGGCTTATTTGCGCAATTTGAGCATTTCTAGCATGTTTGGTTGAAATTGGAAATTTACATTTTTCAGTTTTGTCAGACGTTTGTAATATTCTCACAATAAGTTAATTAGCTCAATTGGAGCATTTCTAGCATGTTTGGTTAAAATTGGAAATTTACATTTTTCACTTTTGTCAGACAATTGCAATATTCTCACAATAAGCTAATTAGCTCAATTGGAGCATTTCTAGCATGTTTGGTTGAAGTTGGAAATGTACATTTTTCACTTTTGTCAGACAATTGCAATATTCTCACAATAAGCTAATTAGCTCAATTGGAGCATTTCTAGCATGTTTAGTTGAAATTGGAAATTTACATTTTTCAGTTTTGTCAGACGTTTGTAATATTCTCACAATAAGCTAATTAGCTCAATTGGAGCATTTCTAGCATGTTTGGTTGAAATTGGAAATTTACATTTTGCAGTTTTGTCAGACGTTTGTAATATTCTCACAATAAGCTAATTAGCTCAATTGGAGCATTTCTAGCATGTTTGGTTGAAATCAGAAATTTACATTTTTTACTTTTGTCAGACGTTTGTAATATTCTCACAATAAGCTAATTAGCTCAATTGGAGCATTTCTAGCATGTTTGGTTGAAATTGGAAATTTACATTTTTCAGTTTTGTCAGACGTTTGTAATATTCTCACAATAAGCTAATTAGCTCAATTGGAGCATTTCTAGCATGTTTGGTTGAAATTGGAAATTTACATTTTTCACTTTTGTCAGACGTTTGTAATATTCTAACAATAAGCTAATTAGCTCAATTGGAGCATTTCTAGCATGTTTGGTTGAAATTGGAAATTACATTTTTCAGTTTTGTCAGACAATTGCAATATTCTATCAATAAGCTAATTAGCTCAATTGGAGCATTTCTAGCATGTTTGGTTGAAATTGAAAATTTACATTTTTCAGTTTTGTCAGACGTTTGTAATATTCTCACAATAAGCTAATTAGCTCAATTGGAGCATTTCTAGCATGTTTGGTTGAAATTGGAAATTTACCTTTTTCAGTTTGGTCCGACGTTTGTAATATTCTCACAATAAGCTATTTAGCTCAATTGGAGCATTTCTAGCATGTTTAGTTGAAATTGGAAATTTACATTTTTCAGTTTTGTCAGACGTTTGTAATATTCTCACAATAAGCTAATTAGCTCAATTTGAGCATTTCTAGCATGTTTGGTTGAAATTGAAAGTTTACATTTTTCACTTTTGTCAGACGTTTGTAATATTCTCACAATAAGCTAACTAGCTCAATTGGAGCATTTCTAGCATGTTTGGTTGAAATTGAAAATTTGCATTTTTCACTTTTGTCAGACAATTGCAATATTCTCTCAATAAGCTAATTAGCTCAATTGGAGCATTTCTAGCATGTTTGGTTGAAATTGGAAATTTACATTTTTCAGTTTTGTCACACGTTTGTACACTTCTTACAGTAAGCTTATTTCCGCATTTGGAGCATTTCTAGCATGTTTGGTTGAAATTGGAAATTTACATTTTTCAGCTCTGTCAGACGTTTGTAATATTCTCAAAATAAGCTAATTAGCTCAATTGGAGCATTTCTAGCATGTTTGGTTGAAATTGGAAAATTACATTTTTCAGCTCTGTCAGACGTTTGTAAAATTCTTACAGTAGGCTTATTTGCGCAATTTGAGCATTTCTAGCATGTTTGGTTGAAATTGGAAATTTACATTTTTCAGTTTTGTCAGACGTTTGTAATATTCTAACAATAAGCTAATTAGCTCAATTGGAGCATTTCTAGCATGTTTGGTTGAAACTGGAAATTTACATTTTTCACTTTTGTCAGACAATTGCAATATTCTCACAATAAGCTAATTAGCTCAATTGGAGCATTTCTAGCATGTTTGGTTGAAATTGGAAATTTACATTTTTCAGTTTTGTCAGACGTTTGTAATATTCTCACAATAAGCTAATTAGCTCAATTGGAGCATTTCTAGCATGTTTGGTTGAAATTGGAAATTTACATTTTTCACTTTTGTCAGACAATTGCAATATTCTCACAATAAGCTAATTAGCCCAATCGGAGCATTTCTAGCATGTTTAGTTGAAATTGGAAATTTACATTTTTCACTTTTGTCAGACGTTTGTAATATTCTCACAATAAGCTAATTAGCTCAATTGGAGCATTTCTAGCATGTTTGGTTGAAATTGGAAATTTACATTTTTCAGTTTTGTCAGACGTTTGTAATATTCTCACAATAAGCTAATTTGCTCAATTGGAGCATTTCTAGCATGTTTGGTTGAAATTGGAAATTTACATTTATCAGTTTTGTCAGACGTTTGTAATATTCTCACAATAAGCTAATTAGCTCAATTGGAGCATTTCTAGCATGTTTAGTTGAAATTGGAAATTTACATTTTTCAGTTTTGTCAGACGTTTGTAATATTCTCACAATAAGCTAATTAGCTCAATTGGAGCATTTCTAGCATGTTTGGTTGAAATTGGAAATTTACATTTTGCAGTTTTGTCAGACGTTTGTAATATTCTCACAATAAGCTAATTAGCTCAATTGGAGCATTTCTAGCATGTTTGGTTGAAATCAGAAATTTACATTTTTTACTTTTGTCAGACGTTTGTAATATTCTCACAATAAGCTAATTAGCTCAATTGGAGCATTTCTAGCATGTTTGGTTGAAATTGGAAATTTACATTTTTCAGTTTTGTCAGACGTTTGTAATATTCTCACAATAAGCTAATTAGCTCAATTGGAGCATTTCTAGCATGTTTGGTTGAAATTGGAAATTTACATTTTTCACTTTTGTCAGACGTTTGTAATATTCTAACAATAAGCTAATTAGCTCAATTGGAGTATTTCTAGCATGTTTGGTTGAAATTGGAAATTACATTTTTCAGTTTTGTCAGACAATTGCAATATTCTATCAATAAGCTAATTAGCTCAATTGGAGCATTTCTAGCATGTTTGGTTGAAATTGAAAATTTACATTTTTCAGTTTTGTCAGACGTTTGTAATATTCTCACAATAAGCTAATTAGCTCAATTGGAGCATTTCTAGCATGTTTGGTTGAAATTGGAAATTTACCTTTTTCAGTTTGGTCCGACGTTTGTAATATTCTCACAATAAGCTATTTAGCTCAATTGGAGCATTTCTAGCATGTTTAGTTGAAATTGGAAATTTACATTTTTCAGTTTTGTCAGACGTTTGTAATATTCTCACAATAAGCTAATTAGCTCAATTTGAGCATTTCTAGCATGTTTGGTTGAAATTGAAAGTTTACATTTTTCACTTTTGTCAGACGTTTGTAATATTCTCACAATAAGCTAACTAGCTCAATTGGAGCATTTCTAGCATGTTTGGTTGAAATTGAAAATTTGCATTTTTCACTTTTGTCAGACAATTGCAATATTCTCTCAATAAGCTAATTAGCTCAATTGGAGCATTTCTAGCATGTTTGGTTGAAATTGGAAATTTACATTTTTCAGTTTTGTCACACGTTTGTACACTTCTTACAGTAAGCTTATTTCCGCATTTGGAGCATTTCTAGCATGTTTGGTTGAAATTGGAAATTTACATTTTTCAGTTTTGTCAGACGTTTGTAATATTCTCAAAATAAGCTAATTAGCTCAATTGGAGCATTTCTAGCATGTTTGGTTGAAATTGGAAAATTACATTTTTCAGCTCTGTCAGACGTTTGTAAAATTCTTACAGTAGGCTTATTTGCGCAATTTGAGCATTTCTAGCATGTTTGGTTGAAATTGGAAATTTACATTTTTCAGTTTTGTCAGACGTTTGTAATATTCTAACAATAAGCTAATTAGCTCAATTGGAGCATTTCTAGCATGTTTGGTTGAAACTGGAAATTTACATTTTTCACTTTTGTCAGACAATTGCAATATTCTCACAATAAGCTAATTAGCTCAATTGGAGCATTTCTAGCATGTTTGGTTGAAATTGGAAATTTACATTTTTCAGTTTTGTCAGACGTTTGTAATATTCTCACAATAAGCTAATTAGCTCAATTGGAGCATTTCTAGCATGTTTGGTTGAAATTGGAAATTTACATTTTTCACTTTTGTCAGACAATTGCAATATTCTCACAATAAGCTAATTAGCCCAATTGGAGCATTTCTAGCATGTTTAGTTGAAATTGGAAATTTACATTTTTCACTTTTGTCAGACGTTTGTAATATTCTCACAATAAGCTAATTAGCTCAATTGGAGCATTTCTAGCATGTTTGGTTGAAATTGGAAATTTACATTTTTCAGTTTTGTCAGACGTTTGTAATATTCTCACAATAAGCTAATTAGCTCAATTGGAGCATTTCTAGCATGTTTGGTTGAAATTGGAAATTTACATTTTTCACTTTTGTCAGACAATTGCAATATTCTCACAATAAGCTAATTAGCCCAATTGGAGCATTTCTAGCATGTTTAGTTGAAATTGGAAATTTACATTTTTCACTTTTGTCAGACGTTTGTAATATTCTCACAATAAGCTAATTAGCTCAATTGGAGCATTTCTAGCATGTTTGGTTGAAATTGGAAATTTACATTTTTCAGTTTTGTCAGACGTTTGTAATATTCTCACAATAAGCTAATTAGCTCAATTGGAGCATTTCTAGCATGTTTGGTTGAAATTGGAAATTTACATTTATCAGTTTTGTCAGACGTTTGTAATATTTTCACAAAAAGCTAATTAGCTCAAATGGAGCATTTCTAGCATGTTTGGTTGAAATTGGAAATTTACATTTTTCAGTTTTGTCAGACGTTTGTAATATTCTCACAATAAGCTAATTAGCTCAAATGGAGCATTTCTAGCATGTTTGGTTGAAATTGGAAATTTACATTTTTCAGTTTTGTCAGACGTTTGTAATATTCTCACAATAAGCTAATTAGCTCAATTGGAGCATTTCTAGCATGTTTAGTTGAAATTGGAAATTTACATTTTTCAGTTTTGTCAGACGTTTGTAATATTCTCACAATAAGCTAATTAGCTCAATTGGAGCATTTCTAGCATGTTTGGTTGAAATTGGAAATTTACATTTTGCAGTTTTGTCAGACGTTTGTAATATTCTCACAATAAGCTAATTAGCTCAATTGGAGCATTTCTAGCATGTTTGGTTGAAATCAGAAATTTACATTTTTTACTTTTGTCAGACGTTTGTAATATTCTCACAATAAGCTAATTAGCTCAATTGGAGCATTTCTAGCATGTTTGGTTGAAATTGGAAATTTACATTTTTCAGTTTTGTCAGACGTTTGTAATATTCTCACAATAAGCTAATTAGCTCAATTGGAGCATTTCTAGCATGTTTGGTTGAAATTGGAAATTTACATTTTTCACTTTTGTCAGACGTTTGTAATATTCTAACAATAAGCTAATTAGCTCAATTGGAGCATTTCTAGCATGTTTGGTTGAAATTGGAAATTACATTTTTCAGTTTTGTCAGACAATTGCAATATTCTATCAATAAGCTAATTAGCTCAATTGGAGCATTTCTAGCATGTTTGGTTGAAATTGAAAATTTACATTTTTCAGTTTTGTCAGACGTTTGTAATATTCTCACAATAAGCTAATTAGCTCAATTGGAGCATTTCTAGCATGTTTGGTTGAAATTGGAAATTTACCTTTTTCAGTTTGGTCCGACGTTTGTAATATTCTCACAATAAGCTATTTAGCTCAATTGGAGCATTTCTAGCATGTTTAGTTGAAATTGGAAATTTACATTTTTCAGTTTTGTCAGACGTTTGTAATATTCTCACAATAAGCTAATTAGCTCAATTTGAGCATTTCTAGCATGTTTGGTTGAAATTGAAAGTTTACATTTTTCACTTTTGTCAGACGTTTGTAATATTCTCACAATAAGCTAACTAGCTCAATTGGAGCATTTCTAGCATGTTTGGTTGAAATTGAAAATTTGCATTTTTCACTTTTGTCAGACAATTGCAATATTCTCTCAATAAGCTAATTAGCTCAATTGGAGCATTTCTAGCATGTTTGGTTGAAATTGGAAATTTACATTTTTCAGTTTTGTCACACGTTTGTACACTTCTTACAGTAAGCTTATTTCCGCATTTGGAGCATTTCTAGCATGTTTGGTTGAAATTGGAAATTTACATTTTTCAGTTTTGTCAGACGTTTGTAATATTCTCAAAATAAGCTAATTAGCTCAATTGGATCATTTCTAGCATGTTTGGTTGAAATTGGAAAATTACATTTTTCAGCTCTGTCAGACGTTTGTAAAATTCTTACAGTAGGCTTATTTGCGCAATTTGAGCATTTCTAGCATGTTTGGTTGAAATTGGAAATTTACATTTTTCAGTTTTGTCAGACGTTTGTAATATTCTAACAATAAGCTAATTAGCTCAATTGGAGCATTTCTAGCATGTTTGGTTGAAACTGGAAATTTACATTTTTCACTTTTGTCAGACAATTGCAATATTCTCACAATAAGCTAATTAGCTCAATTGGAGCATTTCTAGCATGTTTGGTTGAAATTGGAAATTTACATTTTTCAGTTTTGTCAGACGTTTGTAATATTCTCACAATAAGCTAATTAGCTCAATTGGAGCATTTCTAGCATGTTTGGTTGAAATTGGAAATTTACATTTTTCACTTTTGTCAGACAATTGCAATATTCTCACAATAAGCTAATTAGCCCAATTGGAGCATTTCTAGCATGTTTAGTTGAAATTGGAAATTTACATTTTTCACTTTTGTCAGACGTTTGTAATATTCTCACAATAAGCTAATTAGCTCAATTGGAGCATTTCTAGCATGTTTGGTTGAAATTGGAAATTTACATTTTTCAGTTTTGTCAGACGTTTGTAATATTCTCACAATAAGCTAATTAGCTCAATTGGAGCATTTCTAGCATGTTTGGTTGAAATTGGAAATTTACATTTATCAGTTTTGTCAGACGTTTGTAATATTTTCACAAAAAGCTAATTAGCTCAAATGGAGCATTTCTAGCATGTTTGGTTGAAATTGGAAATTTACATTTTTCAGTTTTGTCAGACGTTTGTAATATTCTCACAATAAGCTAATTAGCTCAATTGGAGCATTTCTAGCATGTTTGGTTGAAATTGGAAATTTACATTTTTCACTTTTGTCAGACAATTGCAATATTCTCACAATAAGCTAATTAGCTCAATTGGAGCATTTCTAGCATGTTTGGTTGAAATTGGAAATTTACATTTTTCAGCTCTGTCAGACGTTTGTAAAATTCTTACAGTAGGCTTATTTGCGCATTTTGAGCTTTTCTAGCATGTTTGGTTGAAATTGGAAATTTACCTTTTTCAGTTTTGTCAGACGTTTGTAATATTCTCACAATATGCTAATTAGCTCAATTGGAGCATTTCTAGCATGTTTGGTTGAAATTGGAAATTTACATTTTTCAGCTCTGTCAGACGTTTGTTAAATTCTTACAGTAGGCTTATTTGCGCAATTTGAGCATTTCTAGCATGTTTGGTTGAAATTGGAAGTTTGCATTTTTCACTTTTGTCAGACAATTGCAATATTCTTTCAATAAGCTAATTAGCTCAATTGGAGCATTTCTAGCATGTTTGGTTGAAATTGGAAATTTACATTTTTCAGCTCTGTCAGGCGTTTGTTAAATTCTTACAGTAGGCTTATTTGCGCAATTTGAGCATTTCTAGCATGTTTGGTTGAAATTGGAAATTTACATTTTTCAGTTTTGTCAGACGTTTGTAATATTCTCACAATAAGTTAATTAGCTCAATTGGAGCATTTCTAGCATGTTTGGTTGAAATTGGAAATTTACATTTTTCACTTTTGTCAGACAATTGCAATATTCTCACAATAAGCTAATTAGCTCAATTGGAGCATTTCTAGCATGTTTGGTTGAAGTTGGAAATTTACATTTTTCACTTTTGTCAGACAATTGCAATATTCTCACAATAAGCTAATTAGCTCAATTGGAGCATTTCTAGCATGTTTAGTTGAAATTGGAAATTTACATTTTTCAGTTTTGTCAGACGTTTGTAATATTCTCACAATAAGCTAATTAGCTCAATTGGAGCATTTCTAGCATGTTTGGTTGAAATTGGAAATTTACATTTTGCAGTTTTGTCAGACGTTTGTAATATTCTCACAATAAGCTAATTAGCTCAATTGGAGCATTTCTAGCATGTTTGGTTGAAATCAGAAATTTACATTTTTTACTTTTGTCAGACGTTTGTAATATTCTCACAATAAGCTAATTAGCTCAATTGGAGCATTTCTAGCATGTTTGGTTGAAATTGGAAATTTACATTTTTCAGTTTTGTCAGACGTTTGTAATATTCTCACAATAAGCTAATTAGCTCAATTGGAGCATTTCTAGCATGTTTGGTTGAAATTGGAAATTTACATTTTTCACTTTTGTCAGACGTTTGTAATATTCTAACAATAAGCTAATTAGCTCAATTGGAGCATTTCTAGCATGTTTGGTTGAAATTGGAAATTACATTTTTCAGTTTTGTCAGACAATTGCAATATTCTATCAATAAGCTAATTAGCTCAATTGGAGCATTTCTAGCATGTTTGGTTGAAATTGGAAATTTACATTTTTCAGTTTTGTCAGACGTTTGTAATATTCTCACAATAAGCTAATTAGCTCAATTTGAGCATTTCTAGCATGTTTGGTTGAAATTGGAAATTTACATTTTTCAGTTTTGTCAGACGTTTGTAATATTCTCACAATAAGCTAATTAGCTCAATTGGAGCATTTCTAGCATGTTTGGTTGAAATTGGAAATTTACATTTTTCACTTTTGTCAGACGTTTGTAATATTCTAACAATAAGCTAATTAGCTCAATTGGAGCATTTCTAGCATGTTTGGTTGAAATTGGAAATTACATTTTTCAGTTTTGTCAGACAATTGCAATATTCTATCAATAAGCTAATTAGCTCAATTGGAGCATTTCTAGCATGTTTGGTTGAAATTGGAAATTTACATTTTTCAGTTTTGTCAGACGTTTGTAATATTCTCACAATAAGCTAATTAGCTCAATTGGAGCATTTCTAGCATGTTTAGTTGAAATTGGAAATTTACATTTTTCAGTTTTGTCAGACGTTTGTAATATTCTCACAATAAGCTAATTAGCTCAATTTGAGCATTTCTAGCATGTTTGGTTGAAATTGAAAGTTTACATTTTTCACTTTTGTCAGACGTTTGTAATATTCTCACAATAAGCTAACTAGCTCAATTGGAGCATTTCTAGCATGTTTGGTTGAAATTGAAAATTTGCATTTTTCACTTTTGTCAGACAATTGCAATATTGTCTCAATAAGCTAATTAGCTCAATTGGAGCATTTCTAGCATGTTTGGTTGAAATTGGAAATTTACATTTTTCAGTTTTGTCAGACGTTTGTACACTTCTTACAGTAAGCTTATTTCCGCATTTGGAGCATTTCTAGCATGTTTGGTTGAAATTGGAAATTTACATTTTTCAGTTTTGTCAGACGTTTGTAATATTCTCAAAATAAGCTAATTAGCTCAATTGGAGCATTTCTAGCATGTTTGGTTGAAATTGGAAAATTACATTTTTCAGCTCTGTCAGACGTTTGTAAAATTCTTACAGTAGGCTTATTTGCGCAATTTGAGCATTTCTAGCATGTTTGGTTGAAATTGGAAATTTACATTTTTCAGTTTTGTCAGACGTTTGTAATATTCTAACAATAAGCTAATTAGCTCAATTGGAGCATTTCTAGCATGTTTGGTTGAAATTGGAAATTTACATTTTTCACTTTTGTCAGACAATTGCAATATTCTCACAATAAGCTAATTAGCTCAATTGGAGCATTTCTAGCATGTTTGGTTGAAATTGGAAATTTACATTTTTCAGTTTTGTCAGACGTTTGTAATATTCTCACAATAAGCTAATTAGCTCAATTGGAGCATTTCTAGCATGTTTGGTTGAAATTGGAAATTTACATTTTTCACTTTTGTCAGACAATTGCAATATTCTCACAATAAGCTAATTAGCCCAATTGGAGCATTTCTAGCATGTTTAGTTGAAATTGGAAATTTACATTTTTCACTTTTGTCAGACGTTTGTAATATTCTCACAATAAGCTAATTAGCTCAATTGGAGCATTTCTAGCATGTTTGGTTGAAATTGGAAATTTACATTTTTCAGTTTTGTCAGACGTTTGTAATATTCTCACAATAAGCTAATTAGCTCAATTGGAGCATTTCTAGCATGTTTGGTTGAAATTGGAAATTTACATTTATCAGTTTTGTCAGACGTTTGTAATATTCTCACAAAAAGCTAATTAGCTCAAATGGAGCATTTCTAGCATGTTTGGTTGAAATTGGAAATTTACAATTTTCAGTTTTGTCAGACGTTTGTAATATTCTCACAATAAGCTAATTAGCTCAATTGGAGCATTTCTAGCATGTTTGGTTGAAGTTGGAAATTTACATTTTTCACTTTTGTCAGACAATTGCAATATTCTCACAATAAGCTAATTAGCTCAATTGGAGCATTTCTAGCATGTTTGGTTGAAATTGGAAATTTACATTTTTCAGCTCTGTCAGACGTTTGTTAAATTCTTACAGTAGGCTTATTTGCGCAATTTGAGCATTTCTAGCATGTTTGGTTGAAATTGGAAATTTACATTTTTCAGTTTTGTCAGACGTTTGTAATATTCTCACAATAAGTTAATTAGCTCAATTGGAGCATTTCTAGCATGTTTGGTTGAAATTGGAAATTTACATTTTTCACTTTTGTCAGACAATTGCAATATTCTCACAATAAGCTAATTAGCTCAATTGGAGCATTTCTAGCATGTTTGGTTGAAATTGGAAATTTACATTTTTCAGTTTTGTCAGACGTTTGTAATATTCTCACAATAAGCTAATTAGCTCAATTGGAGCATTTCTAGCATGTTTGGTTGAAATTGGAAATTTACATTTATCAGTTTTGTCAGACGTTTGTAATATTCTCACAAAAAGCTAATTAGCTCAAATGGAGCATTTCTAGCATGTTTGGTTGAAATTGGAAATTTACAATTTTCAGTTTTGTCAGACGTTTGTAATATTCTCACAATAAGCTAATTAGCTCAATTGGAGCATTTCTAGCATGTTTGGTTGAAGTTGGAAATTTACATTTTTCACTTTTGTCAGACAATTGCAATATTCTCACAATAAGCTAATTAGCTCAATTGGAGCATTTCTAGCATGTTTGGTTGAAATTGGAAATTTACATTTTTCAGCTCTGTCAGACGTTTGTTAAATTCTTACAGTAGGCTTATTTGCGCAATTTGAGCATTTCTAGCATGTTTGGTTGAAATTGGAAATTTACATTTTTCAGTTTTGTCAGACGTTTGTAATATTCTCACAATAAGTTAATTAGCTCAATTGGAGCATTTCTAGCATGTTTGGTTGAAATTGGAAATTTACATTTTTCACTTTTGTCAGACAATTGCAATATTCTCACAATAAGCTAATTAGCTCAATTGGAGCATTTCTAGCATGTTTGGTTGAAGTTGGAAAATTACATTTTTCACTTTTGTCAGACAATTGCAATATTCTCACAATAAGCTAATTAGCTCAATTGGAGCATTTCTAGCATGTTTAGTTGAAATTGGAAATTTACATTTTTCAGTTTTGTCAGACGTTTGTTATATTCTCACAATAAGCTAATTAGCTCAATTGGAGCATTTCTAGCATGTTTGGTTGAAATTGGAAATTTACATTTTGCAGTTTTGTCAGACGTTTGTAATATTCTCACAATAAGCTAATTAGCTCAATTGGAGCATTTCTAGCATGTTTGGTTGAAATCAGAAATTTACATTTTTTACTTTTGTCAGACGTTTGTAATATTCTCACAATAAGCTAATTAGCTCAATTGGAGCATTTCTAGCATGTTTGGTTGAAATTGGAAATTTACATTTTTCAGTTTTGTCAGACGTTTGTAATATTCTCACAATAAGCTAATTAGCTCAATTGGAGCATTTCTAGCATGTTTGGTTGAAATTGGAAATTTACATTTTTCACTTTTGTCAGACGTTTGTAATATTCTAACAATAAGCTAATTAGCTCAATTGGAGCATTTCTAGCATGTTTGGTTGAAATTGGAAATTACATTTTTCAGTTTTGTCAGACAATTGCAATATTCTATCAATAAGCTAATTAGCTCAATTGGAGCATTTCTAGCATGTTTAGTTGAAATTGGAAATTTACATTTTTCAGTTTTGTCAGACGTTTGTAATATTCTCACAATAAGCTAATTAGCTCAATTTGAGCATTTCTAGCATGTTTGGTTGAAATTGAAAGTTTACATTTTTCACTTTTGTCAGACGTTTGTAATATTCTCACAATAAGCTAACTAGCTCAATTGGAGCATTTCTAGCATGTTTGGTTGAAATTGAAAATTTGCATTTTTCACTTTTGTCAGACAATTGCAATATTCTCTCAATAAGCTAATTAGCTCAATTGGAGCATTTCTAGCATGTTTGGTTGAAATTGGAAATTTACATTTTTCAGTTTTGTCAGACGTTTGTACACTTCTTACAGTAAGCTTATTTCCGCATTTGGAGCATTTCTAGCATGTTTGGTTGAAATTGGAAATTTACATTTTTCAGTTTTGTCAGACGTTTGTAATATTCTCAAAATAAGCTAATTAGCTCAATTGGAGCATTTCTAGCATGTTTGGTTGAAATTGGAAAATTACATTTTTCAGCTCTGTCAGACGTTTGTAAAATTCTTACAGTAGGCTTATTTGCGCAATTTGAGCATTTCTAGCATGTTTGGTTAAAATTGGAAATTTACATTTTTCAGTTTTGTCAGACGTTTGTAATATTCTAACAATAAGCTAATTAGCTCAATTGGAGCATTTCTAGCATGTTTGGTTGAAATTGGAAATTTACATTTTTCACTTTTGTCAGACAATTGCAATATTCTCACAATAAGCTAATTAGCTCAATTGGAGCATTTCTAGCATGTTTGGTTGAAATTGGAAATTTACATTTTTCAGTTTTGTCAGACGTTTGTAATATTCTCACAATAAGCTAATTAGCTCAATTGGAGCATTTCTAGCATGTTTGGTTGAAATTGGAAATTTACATTTTTCACTTTTGTCAGACAATTGCAATATTCTCACAATAAGTTAATTAGCTCAATTGGAGCATTTCTAGCATGTTTGGTTGAAATTGGAAATTTACATTTTTCACTTTTGTCAGACAATTGCAATATTCTCACAATAAGCTAATTAGCTCAATTGGAGCATTTCTAGCATGTTTGGTTGAAGTTGGAAAATTACATTTTTCACTTTTGTCAGACAATTGCAATATTCTCACAATAAGCTAATTAGCTCAATTGGAGCATTTCTAGCATGTTTAGTTGAAATTGGAAATTTACATTTTTCAGTTTTGTCAGACGTTTGTTATATTCTCACAATAAGCTAATTAGCTCAATTGGAGCATTTCTAGCATGTTTGGTTGAAATTGGAAATTTACATTTTGCAGTTTTGTCAGACGTTTGTAATATTCTCACAATAAGCTAAATAGCTCAATTGGAGCATTTCTAGCATGTTTGGTTGAAATCAGAAATTTACATTTTTTACTTTTGTCAGACGTTTGTAATATTCTCACAATAAGCTAATTAGCTCAATTGGAGCATTTCTAGCATGTTTGGTTGAAATTGGAAATTTACATTTTTCAGTTTTGTCAGACGTTTGTAATATTCTCACAATAAGCTAATTAGCTCAATTGGAGCATTTCTAGCATGTTTGGTTGAAATTGGAAATTTACATTTTTCACTTTTGTCAGACGTTTGTAATATTCTAACAATAAGCTAATTAGCTCAATTGGAGCATTTCTAGCATGTTTGGTTGAAATTGGAAATTACATTTTTCAGTTTTGTCAGACAATTGCAATATTCTATCAATAAGCTAATTAGCTCAATTGGAGCATTTCTAGCATGTTTGGTTGAAATTGAAAATTTACATTTTTCAGTTTTGTCAGACGTTTGTAATATTCTCACAATAAGCTAATTAGCTCAATTGGAGCATTTCTAGCATGTTTGGTTGAAATTGGAAATTTACATTTTTCAGTTTGGTCCGACGTTTGTAATATTCTCACAATAAGCTAATTAGCTCAATTGGAGCATTTCTAGCATGTTTAGTTGAAATTGGAAATTTACATTTTTCAGTTTTGTCAGACGTTTGTAATATTCTCACAATAAGCTAATTAGCTCAATTTGAGCTTTTCTAGCATGTTTGGTTGAACTTGAAAGTTTACATTTTTCACTTTTGTCAGACGTTTGTAATATTCTCACAATAAGCTAACTAGCTCAATTGGAGCATTTCTAGCATGTTTGGTTGAAATTGAAAATTTGCATTTTTCACTTTTGTCAGACAATTGCAATATTCTCTCAATAAGCTAATTAGCTCAATTGGAGCATTTCTAGCATGTTTGGTTGAAATTGGAAATTTACATTTTTCAGTTTTGTCAGACGTTTGTACACTTCTTACAGTAAGCTTATTTCCGCATTTGGAGCATTTCTAGCATGTTTGGTTGAAATTGGAAATTTACATTTTTCAGTTTTGTCAGACGTTTGTAATATTCTCAAAATAAGCTAATTAGCTCAATTGGAGCATTTCTAGCATGTTTGGTTGAAATTGGAAAATTACATTTTTCAGCTCTGTCAGACGTTTGTAAAATTCTTACAGTAGGCTTATTTGCGCAATTTGAGCATTTCTAGCATGTTTGGTTAAAATTGGAAATTTACATTTTTCAGTTTTGTCAGACGTTTGTAATATTCTAACAATAAGCTAATTAGCTCAATTGGAGCATTTCTAGCATGTTTGGTTGAAATTGGAAATTTACATTTTTCACTTTTGTCAGACAATTGCAATATTCTCACAATAAGCTAATTAGCTCAATTGGAGCATTTCTAGCATGTTTGGTTGAAATTGGAAATTTACATTTTTCAGTTTTGTCAGACGTTTGTAATATTCTCACAATAAGCTAATTAGCTCAATTGGAGCATTTCTAGCATGTTTGGTTGAAATTGGAAATTTACATTTTTCACTTTTGTCAGACGTTTGTAATATTCTCACAATAAGCTAATTAGCCCAATTGGAGCATTTCTAGCATGTTTAGTTGAAATTGGAAATTTACATTTTTCACTTTTGTCAGACGTTTGTAATATTCTCACAATAAGCTAATTAGCTCAATTGGAGCATTTCTAGCATGTTTGGTTGAAATTGGAAATTTACATTTTTCAGTTTTGTCAGACGTTTGTAATATTCTCACAATAAGCTAATTAGCTCAATTGGAGCATTTCTAGCATGTTTGGTTGAAATTGGAAATTTACATTTATCAGTTTTGTCAGACGTTTGTAATATTCTCACAAAAAGCTAATTAGCTCAAATGGAGCATTTCTAGCATGTTTGGTTGAAATTGGAAATTTACATTTTTCAGTTTTGTCAGACGTTTGTAATATTCTCACAATAAGCTAATTAGCTCAATTGGAGCATTTCTAGCATGTTTGGTTGAAATTGGAAATTTACATTTTTCACTTTTGTCAGACAATTGCAATATTCTCACAATAAGCTAATTAGCTCAATTGGAGCATTTCTAGCATGTTTGGTTGAAATTGGAAATTTACATTTTTCAGTTTTGTCAGACGTTTGTAATATTCTCACAATAAGCTAATTAGCTCAATTGGAGCATTTCTAGCATGTTTGGTTGAAATTGGAAATTTACATTTTTCACTTTTGTCAGACAATTGCAATATTCTCACAATAAGCTAATTAGCCCAATTGGAGCATTTCTAGCATGTTTAGTTGAAATTGGAAATTTACATTTTTCACTTTTGTCAGACGTTTGTAATATTCTCACAATAAGCTAATTAGCTCAATTGGAGCATTTCTAGCATGTTTGGTTGAAATTGGAAATTTACATTTTTCAGTTTTGTCAGACGTTTGTAATATTCTCACAATAAGCTAATTAGCTCAATTGGAGCATTTCTAGCATGTTTGGTTGAAATTGGAAATTTACATTTATCAGTTTTGTCAGACGTTTGTAATATTCTCACAAAAAGCTAATTAGCTCAAATGGAGCATTTCTAGCATGTTTGGTTGAAATTGGAAATTTACATTTTTCAGTTTTGTCAGACGTTTGTAATATTCTCACAATAAGCTAATTAGCTCAATTGGAGCATTTCTAGCATGTTTGGTTGAAATTGGAAATTTACATTTTTCACTTTTGTCAGACAATTGCAATATTCTCACAATAAGCTAATTAGCTCAATTGGAGCATTTCTAGCATGTTTGGTTGAAATTGGAAATTTACATTTTTCAGCTCTGTCAGACGTTTGTAAAATTCTTACAGTAGGCTTATTTGCGCATTTTGAGCTTTTCTAGCATGTTTGGTTGAAATTGGAAATTTACCTTTTTCAGTTTTGTCAGACGTTTGTAATATTCTCACAATATGCTAATTAGCTCAATTGGAGCATTTCTAGCATGTTTGGTTGAAATTGGAAATTTACATTTTTCAGCTCTGTCAGACGTTTGTTAAATTCTTACAGTAGGCTTATTTGCGCAATTGGAGCATTTCTAGCATGTTTGGTTGAAATTGAAAATTTGCATTTTTCACTTTTGTCAGACAATTGCAATATTCTCTCAATAAGCTAATTAGCTCAATTGGAGCATTTCTAGCATGTTTGGTTGAAATTGGAAATTTACATTTTTCAGTTTTGTCAGACGTTTGTACACTTCTTACAGTAAGCTTATTTCCGCATTTGGAGCATTTCTAGCATGTTTGGTTGAAATTGGAAATTTACATTTTTCAGTTTTGTCAGACGTTTGTAATATTCTCAAAATAAGCTAATTAGCTCAATTGGAGCATTTCTAGCATGTTTGGTTGAAATTGGAAAATTACATTTTTCAGCTCTGTCAGACGTTTGTAAAATTCTTACAGTAGGCTTATTTGCGCAATTTGAGCATTTCTAGCATGTTTGGTTAAAATTGGAAATTTACATTTTTCAGTTTTGTCAGACGTTTGTAATATTCTAACAATAAGCTAATTAGCTCAATTGGAGCATTTCTAGCATGTTTGGTTGAAATTGGAAATTTACATTTTTCACTTTTGTCAGACAATTGCAATATTCTCACAATAAGCTAATTAGCTCAATTGGAGCATTTCTAGCATGTTTGGTTGAAATTGGAAATTTACATTTTTCAGTTTTGTCAGACGTTTGTAATATTCTCACAATAAGCTAATTAGCTCAATTGGAGCATTTCTAGCATGTTTGGTTGAAATTGGAAATTTACATTTTTCACTTTTGTCAGACGTTTGTAATATTCTCACAATAAGCTAATTAGCCCAATTGGAGCATTTCTAGCATGTTTAGTTGAAATTGGAAATTTACATTTTTCACTTTTGTCAGACGTTTGTAATATTCTCACAATAAGCTAATTAGCTCAATTGGAG
The DNA here is from genome assembly GCF_963576615.1 of Watersipora subatra. Lineage (NCBI taxonomy): Eukaryota > Metazoa > Bryozoa > Gymnolaemata > Cheilostomatida > Watersiporidae > Watersipora > Watersipora subatra. The sequence goes on along the minus strand of NW_027045358.1, from coordinate 97,260 downwards.
CATTTCTAGCATGTTTGGTTGAAATTGGAAATTTACATTTTTCAGTTTTGTCAGACGTTTGTAATATTCTCACAATAAGCTAATTAGCTCAATTGGAGCATTTCTAGCATGTTTGGTTGAAATTGGAAATTTACATTTATCAGTTTTGTCAGACGTTTGTAATATTCTCACAAAAAGCTAATTAGCTCAAATGGAGCATTTCTAGCATGTTTGGTTGAAATTGGAAATTTACATTTTTCAGTTTTGTCAGACGTTTGTAATATTCTCACAATAAGCTAATTAGCTCAATTGGAGCATTTCTAGCATGTTTGGTTGAAATTGGAAATTTACATTTATCAGTTTTGTCAGACGTTTGTAATATTCTCACAAAAAGCTAATTAGCTCAAATGGAGCATTTCTAGCATGTTTGGTTGAAATTGGAAATTTACATTTTTCAGTTTTGTCAGACGTTTGTAATATTCTCACAATAAGCTAATTAGCTCAATTGGAGCATTTCTAGCATGTTTGGTTGAAATTGGAAATTTACATTTTTCACTTTTGTCAGACAATTGCAATATTCTCACAATAAGCTAATTAGCCCAATTGGAGCATTTCTAGCATGTTTAGTTGAAATTGGAAATTTACATTTTTCACTTTTGTCAGACGTTTGTAATATTCTCACAATAAGCTAATTAGCTCAATTGGAGCATTTCTAGCATGTTTGGTTGAAATTGGAAATTTACATTTTTCAGTTTTGTCAGACGTTTGTAATATTCTCACAATAAGCTAATTAGCTCAATTGGAGCATTTCTAGCATGTTTGGTTGAAATTGGAAATTTACATTTATCAGTTTTGTCAGACGTTTGTAATATTCTCACAAAAAGCTAATTAGCTCAAATGGAGCATTTCTAGCATGTTTGGTTGAAATTGGAAATTTACATTTTTCAGTTTTGTCAGACGTTTGTAATATTCTCACAATAAGCTAATTAGCTCAATTGGAGCATTTCTAGCATGTTTGGTTGAAATTGGAAATTTACATTTTTCACTTTTGTCAGACAATTGCAATATTCTCACAATAAGCTAATTAGCTCAATTGGAGCATTTCTAGCATGTTTGGTTGAAATTGGAAATTTACATTTTTCAGCTCTGTCAGACGTTTGTAAAATTCTTACAGTAGGCTTATTTGCGCATTTTGAGCTTTTCTAGCATGTTTGGTTGAAATTGGAAATTTACCTTTTTCAGTTTTGTCAGACGTTTGTAATATTCTCACAATATGCTAATTAGCTCAATTGGAGCATTTCTAGCATGTTTGGTTGAAATTGGAAATTTACATTTTTCAGCTCTGTCAGACGTTTGTTAAATTCTTACAGTAGGCTTATTTGCGCAATTTGAGCATTTCTAGCATGTTTGGTTGAAATTGGAAGTTTGCATTTTTCACTTTTGTCAGACAATTGCAATATTCTTTCAATAAGCTAATTAGCTCAATTGGAGCATTTCTAGCATGTTTGGTTGAAATTGGAAATTTACATTTTTCAGCTCTGTCAGACGTTTGTTAAATTCTTACAGTAGGCTTATTTGCGCAATTTGAGCATTTCTAGCATGTTTGGTTGAAATTGGAAATTTACATTTTTCAGTTTTGTCAGACGTTTGTAATATTCTCACAATAAGTTAATTAGCTCAATTGGAGCATTTCTAGCATGTTTGGTTGAAATTGGAAATTTACATTTTTCACTTTTGTCAGACAATTGCAATATTCTCACAATAAGCTAATTAGCTCAATTGGAGCATTTCTAGCATGTTTAGTTGAAATTGGAAATTTACATTTTTCAGTTTTGTCAGACGTTTGTAATATTCTCACAATAAGCTAATTAGCTCAATTGGAGCATTTCTAGCATGTTTGGTTGAAATTGGAAATTTACATTTTGCAGTTTTGTCAGACGTTTGTAATATTCTCACAATAAGCTAATTAGCTCAATTGGAGCATTTCTAGCATGTTTGGTTGAAATCAGAAATTTACATTTTTTACTTTTGTCAGACGTTTGTAATATTCTCACAATAAGCTAATTAGCTCAATTGGAGCATTTCTAGCATGTTTGGTTGAAATTGGAAATTTACATTTTTCAGTTTTGTCAGACGTTTGTAATATTCTCACAATAAGCTAATTAGCTCAATTGGAGCATTTCTAGCATGTTTGGTTGAAATTGGAAATTTACATTTTTCACTTTTGTCAGACGTTTGTAATATTCTAATAATAAGCTAATTAGCTCAATTGGAGCATTTCTAGCATGTTTGGTTGAAATTGGAAATTACATTTTTCAGTTTTGTCAGACAATTGCAATATTCTATCAATAAGCTAATTAGCTCAATTGGAGCATTTCTAGCATGTTTGGTTGAAATTGAAAATTTACATTTTTCAGTTTTGTCTGACGTTTGTAATATTCTCACAATAAGCTAATTAGCTCAATTGGAGCATTTCTAGCATGTTTGGTTGAAATTGGAAATTTACATTTTTCAGTTTTGTCAGACGTTTGTAATATTCTCACAATAAGCTAATTAGCTCAATTTGAGCATTTCTAGCATGTTTGGTTGAAATTGAAAGTTTACATTTTTCACTTTTGTCAGACGTTTGTAATATTCTCACAATAAGCTAACTAGCTCAATTGGAGCATTTCTAGCATGTTTGGTTGAAATTGAAAATTTGCATTTTTCACTTTTGTCAGACAATTGCAATATTCTCTCAATAAGCTAATTAGCTCAATTGGAGCATTTCTAGCATGTTTGGTTGAAATTGGAAATTTACATTTTTCAGTTTTGTCAGACGTTTGTACACTTTTTACAGTAAGCTTATTTCCGCATTTGGAGCATTTCTAGCATGTTTGGTTGAAATTGGAAATTTACATTTTTCAGTTTTGTCAGACGTTTGTAATATTCTCAAAATAAGCTAATTAGCTCAATTGGAGCATTTCTAGCATGTTTGGTTGAAATTGGAAAATTACATTTTTCAGCTCTGTCAGACGTTTGTAAAATTCTTACAGTAGGCTTATTTGCGCAATTTGAGCATTTCTAGCATGTTTGGTTGAAATTGGAAATTTACATTTTTCAGTTTTGTCAGACGTTTGTAATATTCTAACAATAAGCTAATTAGCTCAATTGGAGCATTTCTAGCATGTTTGGTTGAAATTGGAAATTTACATTTTTCACTTTTGTCAGACAATTGCAATATTCTCACAATAAGCTAATTAGCTCAATTGGAGCATTTCTAGCATGTTTGGTTGAAATTGGAAATTTACATTTTTCAGTTTTGTCAGACGTTTGTAATATTCTCACAATAAGCTAATTAGCTCAATTGGAGCATTTCTAGCATGTTTGGTTGAAATTGGAAATTTACATTTTTCACTTTTGTCAGACAATTGCAATATTCTCACAATAAGCTAATTAGCCCAATTGGAGCATTTCTAGCATGTTTAGTTGAAATTGGAAATTTACATTTTTCACTTTTGTCAGACGTTTGTAATATTCTCACAATAAGCTAATTAGCTCAATTGGAGCATTTCTAGCATGTTTGGTTGAAATTGGAAATTTACATTTTTCAGTTTTGTCAGACGTTTGTAATATTCTCACAATAAGCTAATTAGCTCAATTGGAGCATTTCTAGCATGTTTGGTTGAAATTGGAAATTTACATTTATCAGTTTTGTCAGACGTTTGTAATATTCTCACAAAAAGCTAATTAGCTCAAATGGAGCATTTCTAGCATGTTTGGTTGAAATTGGAAATTTACATTTTTCAGTTTTGTCAGACGTTTGTAATATTCTCACAATAAGCTAATTAGCTCAATTGGAGCATTTCTAGCATGTTTGGTTGAAATTGGAAATTTACATTTTTCACTTTTGTCAGACAATTGCAATATTCTCACAATAAGCTAATTAGCTCAATTGGAGCATTTCTAGCATGTTTGGTTGAAATTGGAAATTTACATTTTTCAGTTTTGTCAGACGTTTGTAATATTCTCACAATATGCTAATTAGCTCAATTGGAGCATTTCTAGCATGTTTGGTTGAAATTGGAAATTTACATTTTTCACTTTTGTCAGACGTTTGTAAAATTCTTACAGTAGGCTTATTTGCGCATTTTGAGCTTTTCTAGCATGTTTGGTTGAAATTGGAAATTTACCTTTTTCAGTTTTGTCAGACGTTTGTAATATTCTCACAATATGCTAATTAGCTCAATTGGAGCATTTCTAGCATGTTTGGTTGAAATTGGAAATTTACATTTTTCAGCTCTGTCAGACGTTTGTTAAATTCTTACAGTAGGCTTATTTGCGCAATTTGAGCATTTCTAGCATGTTTGGTTGAAATTGGAAGTTTGCATTTTTCACTTTTGTCAGACAATTGCAATATTCTTTCAATAAGCTAATTAGCTCAATTGGAGCATTTCTAGCATGTTTGTTGAAATTGGAAATTTACATTTTTCAGCTCTGTCAGACGTTTGTTAAATTCTTACAGTAGGCTTTTTGCGCAATTTGAGCATTTCTAGCATGTTTGGTTGAAATTGGAAATTTACATTTTTCAGTTTTGTCAGACGTTTGTAATATTCTCACAATAAGTTAATTAGCTCAATTGGAGCATTTCTAGCATGTTTGGTTGAAATTGGAAATTTACATTTTTCACTTTTGTCAGACAATTGCAATATTCTCACAATAAGCTAATTAGCTCAATTGGAGCATTTCTAGCATGTTTGGTTGAAGTTGGAAATTTACATTTTTCACTTTTGTCAGACAATTGCAATATTCTCACAATAAGCTAATTAGCTCAATTGGAGCATTTCTAGCATGTTTAGTTGAAATTGGAAATTTACATTTTTCAGTTTTGTCAGACGTTTTTAATATTCTCACAATAAGCTAATTAGCTCAATTGGAGCATTTCTAGCATGTTTGGTTGAAATTGGAAATTTACATTTTGCAGTTTTGTCAGACGTTTGTAATATTCTCACAATAAGCTAATTAGCTCAATTGGAGCATTTCTAGCATGTTTGGTTGAAATCAGAAATTTACATTTTTTACTTTTGTCAGACGTTTGTAATATTCTCACAATAAGCTAATTAGCTCAATTGGAGCATTTCTAGCATGTTTGGTTGAAATTGGAAATTTACATTTTTCAGTTTTGTCAGACGTTTGTAATATTCTCACAATAAGCTAATTAGCTCAATTGGAGCATTTCTAGCATGTTTGGTTGAAATTGGAAATTAACATTTTTCACTTTTGTCAGACGTTTGTAATATTCTAACAATAAGCTAATTAGCTCAATTGGAGCATTTCTAGCATGTTTGGTTGAAATTGGAAATTACATTTTTCAGTTTTGTCAGACAATTGCAATATTCTATCAATAAGCTAATTAGCTCAATTGGAGCATTTCTAGCATGTTTGGTTGAAATTGAAAATTTACATTTTTCAGTTTTGTCAGACGTTTGTAATATTCTCACAATAAGCTAATTAGCTCAATTGGAGCATTTCTAGCATGTTTGGTTGAAATTGGAAATTTACATTTTTCAGTTTGGTCCGACGTTTGTAATATTCTCACAATAAGCTAATTAGCTCAATTGGAGCATTTCTAGCATGTTTAGTTGAAATTGGAAATTTACATTTTTCAGTTTTGTCAGACGTTTGTAATATTCTCACAATAAGCTAATTAGCTCAATTTGAGCATTTCTAGCATGTTCGGTTGAAATTGAAAGTTTACATTTTTCACTTTTGTCAGACGTTTGTAATATTCTCACAATAAGCTAACTAGCTCAATTGGAGCATTTCTAGCATGTTTGGTTGAAATTGAAAATTTGCATTTTTCACTTTTGTCAGACAATTGCAATATTCTCTCAATAAGCTAATTAGCTCAATTGGAGCATTTCTAGCATGTTTGGTTGAAATTGGAAATTTACATTTTTCAGTTTTGTCAGACGTTTGTAATATTCTCAAAATAAGCTAATTAGCTCAATTGGAGCATTTCTAGCATGTTTGGTTGAAATTGGAAAATTACATTTTTCGGCTCTGTCAGACGTTTGTAAAATTCTTACAGTAGGCTTATTTGCGCAATTTGAGCATTTCTAGCATGTTTGGTTGAAATTGGAAATTTACATTTTTCAGTTTTGTCAGACGTTTGTAATATTCTAACAATAAGCTAATTAGCTCAATTGGAGCATTTCTAGCATGTTTGGTTGAAATTGGAAATTTACATTTTTCACTTTTGTCAGACAATTGCAATGTTCTCACAATAAGCTAATTAGCTCAATTGGAGCATTTCTAGCATGTTTGGTTGAAATTGGAAATTTACATTTTTCAGTTTTGTCAGACGTTTGTAATATTCTCACAATAAGCTAATTAGCTCAATTGGAGCATTTCTAGCATGTTTGGTTGAAATTGCAAATTTACATTTTTCACTTTTGTCAGACAATTGCAATATTCTCACAATAAGCTAATTAGCTCAATTGGAGCATTTCTAGCATGTTTAGTTGAAATTGGAAATTTACATTTTTCACTTTTGTCAGACGTTTGTAATATTCTCACAATAAGCTAATTAGCTCAATTGGAGCATTTCTAGCATGTTTGGTTGAAATTGGAAATTTACATTTTTCAGTTTTGTCAGACGTTTGTAATATTCTCACAATAAGCTAATTAGCTCAATTGGAGCATTTCTAGCATGTTTGGTTGAAATTGGAAATTTACATTTATCAGTTTTGTCAGACGTTTGTAATATTCTCACAAAAAGCTAATTAGCTCAAATGGAGCATTTCTAGCATGTTTGGTTGAAATTGGAAATTTACATTTTTCAGTTTTGTCAGACGTTTGTAATATTCTCACAATAAGCTAATTAGCTTAATTGGAGCATTTCTATCATGTTTGGTTGAAATTGGAAATTTACATTTTTCACTTTTGTCAGACAATTGCAATATTCTCACAATAAGCTAATTAGCTCAATTGGAGCATTTCTAGCATGTTTGGTTGAAATTGGAAATTTACATTTTTCAGCTCTGTCAGACGTTTGTAAAATTCTTACAGTAGGCTTATTTGCGCATTTTGAGCTTTTCTAGCATGTTTGGTTGAAATTGGAAATTTACCTTTTTCAGTTTTGTCAGACGTTTGTAATATTCTCACAATATGCTAATTAGCTCAATTGGAGCATTTCTAGCATGTTTGGTTGAAATTGGAAATTTACATTTTTCACTTTTGTCAGACAATTGCAATATTCTCACAATAAGCTAATTAGCTCAATTGGAGCATTTCTAGCATGTTTGGTTGAATTTGGAATTTTACATTTTTCACTTTTGTCAGACAATTGCAATATTCTCACAATAAGCTAATTAGCTCAATTCGAGCATTTCTAGCATGTTTGGTTGAAATTGGAAATTTACATTTTTCAGTTTTGTCAGACGTTTGTAATATTCTCACAATAAGCTAATTAGCTCAATTGGAGCATTTCTAGCATGTTTGGTTGAAATTGGAAATTTACATTTTTCACTTTTGTCAGACAATTGCAATATTCTCACAATAAGCTAATTAGCTCAATTGGAGCATTTCAAGCATGTTTTGTTGAAATTGGAAATTTACATTTTTCACTTTTGTCAGACAATTGCAATATTTTCACAATGAGCTAATTAGCTCAATTGGAGCATTTCTAGCATGTTTTGTTGAATTTGAAAATTTACATTTTCCAGTTTTGTCAAACGTTTGTAAAATTCTTACAGTAGGCTTATTTCGCAATTCGAGCATTTCTAGCATGTTTGGTTGAAATTTGAAATTCACATTTTTCAGTTTTGTCAGACGTTTGTAATATTCTCACAATAAGCTAATTAGCTCAATTGGAGCATTTCTAGCATGTTTGGTTGAAATTGGAAATTTACATTTTTCACTTTTGTCAGACAATTGCAATATTCTTTCAATAAGCTAATTAGCTCAATTGGAGCATTTCTAGCATGTTTGGTTGAAATTGAACAGTTAAATTTTTCAGTTTTGTCAGACGTTTGTAAAATTCTTACAGTAGGCTTATATGCGCAATTTGAGCATTTCTAGCATGTTTGGTTGAAATTGGAAATTTACATTTTTCACTTTTGTCAGACGTTTGTAATATTCTCACAATAAGCTAATTAGCTCAATTGGAGCATTTCTAGCATGTTTGGTTGAAATTGGAAATTTACATTTTTCGCTTTTGTCAGACAATTGCAATATTCTCACAATAAGCTAATTAGCTCAATTGGAGCATTTCTAGCATGTTTGGTTGAAATTGGAAATTTACATTTTTCACTTTTGTCAGACAATTGCAATATTCTCACAATAAGCTAATTAGCTCAATTGGAGCCTTTCTAGCATGTTTGGTTGAAATTGGAAATTTCTATTTTTCAGTTTTGTCAGACGTTTGTAATATTCTCACAATAAGCTAATTAGCTCAATTGGAGCTTTTCTAGCATGTTTGGTTGAAATCAGAAATTTACATTTTTTACTTTTGTCAGACGTTTGTAATATTCTTACAATAAGCTAATTAGCTCAATTGGAGCATTTCTAGCATGTTTGGTTGAAATTGGAAATTTACATTTTTCAGTTTTATCAGACGTTTGTAATATTCTCACAATAAGCTAATTAGCTCAATTGGAGCATTTCTAGCATGTTTGGTTGAAATTGGAAATTTACATTTTTCACTTTTGTCAGACGTTTGTAATATTCTCACAATAAGCTAATTAGCTCAATTGGAGCATTTCTAGCATGTTTGGTTGAATTTGGAAATTTACATTTTTCGCTTTTGTCATACAATTGCAATATTCTCACAATAAGCTAATTAGCTCAATTGGAGCATTTCTAGCATGTTTGGTTGAAATTGGAAATTTACATTTTTCAGTTTTGTTAGACGTTTGTAATATTCTCACAATAAGCTAATTAGCTCAATTGGAGCATTTCTAGCATGTTTGGTTGAAATTGGAAATTTACATTTTTCACTTTTGTCAAACAATTGCAATATTCTCACAATAAGCTAATTAGCTCAATTGGAGCATTTCTAGCATGTTTGGTTGAAATTGGAAATTTACATTATTCACTTTTGTCAGACAATTGCAATATTCTCACAATAAGCTAATTAGCTCAATTGGAGCATTTCTAGCATGTTTGGTTGAAATTGGAAATTTACATTTTTCACTTTTGTCAGACAATTGCAATATTCTCACAATAAGCTAATTAGCTCAATTGGAGCATTTCTAGCATGTTTGGTTGAATTTCGAATTTTACATTTTTCACTTTTGTCAGACAATTGCAATATTCTCACAATAAGCTAATTAGCTCAATTGGAGCATTTCTAGCATGTTTGGTTGAAATTGGAAATTTACATTTTTCAGTTTTGTCAGACGTTTGTAATATTCTCACAATAAGCTAATTAGCTCAATTGGAGCATTTCTAGCATGTTTGGTTGAAATTGGAAATTTACATTTTTCACTTTTGTCAGACAATTGCAATATTCTCACAATAAGCTAATTAGCTCAATTGGAGCATTTCAAGCATGTTTTGTTGAAATTGGAAATTTACATTTTTCACTTTTGTCAGACAATTGCAATATTTTCACAATAAGCTAATTAGCTCAATTGGAGCATTTCTAGCATGTTTTGTTGAATTTGAAAATTTACATTTTCCAGTTTTGTCAAACGTTTGTAAAATTCTTACAGTAGGCTTATTTCGCAATTCGAGCATTTCTAGCATGTTTGGTTGAAATTTGAAATTCACATTTTTCAGTTTTGTCAGACGTTTGTAATATTCTCACAATAAGCTAATTAGCTCAATTGGAGCATTTCTAGCATGTTTGGTTGAAATTGGAAATTTACATTTTTCACTTTTGTCAGACAATTGCAATATTCTTTCAATAAGCTAATTAGCTCAATTGGAGCATTTCTAGCATGTTTGGTTGAAATTGAACATTTAAATTTTTCAGTTTTGTCAGACGTTTGTAAAATTCTTACAGTAGGCTTATATGCGCAATTTGAGCATTTCTAGCATGTTTGGTTGAAATTGGAAATTTACATTTTTCACTTTTGTCAGACGTTTGTAATATTCTCACAATAAGCTAATTAGCTCAATTGGAGCATTTCTAGCATGTTTGGTTGAAATTGGAAATTTACATTTTTCGCTTTTGTCAGGCAATTGCAATATTCTCACAATAAGCTAATTAGCTCAATTGGAGCATTTCTAGCATGTTTGGTTGAAATTCAAAATTTAAATTTTCAGTTTTGTCAGACGTTTGTAAAATTCTTGCAGTAGGCTTTTTTGCGCAATTGGAACATTTCTAGCATGTTTGGTTGAAATTGGAAATTTACATTTTTCACTTTTGTCAGACAATTGCAATATTCTCACAATAAGCTAACTAGCTCAATTGGAGCATTTCTAGCATGTTTGGTTGAAATTGGAAATTTACATTTTTCACTTTTGTCAAACAATTGCAATATTCTCACAATAAGCTAATTAGCTCAATTGGAGCATTTCTAGCATGTTTGGTTGAAATTGAAAATGTAAATTTTCAGTTTTGTCAGACGTTTGTAAAATTTTTACAGTAGGCTTATTTGCGCAATTGGAGCATTTCTAGCATGTTTGATTGAAATTGGAAATTTACATTTTTCAGTTTTGTCAGACGTTTGTAATATTCTCACAATAAGCTAATTAGCTCAATTGGAGCATTTCTAGCATGTTTGGTTGAAATTGGAAATTTACATTTTTCAGTTTTGTCAGACGTTTGTAATATTCTCACAATAAGCTAATTAGCTCAATTGGAGCATTTCTAGCATGTTTGGTTGAAACTGGAAATTTACATTTTTCACTTTTGTCAGACAATTGCAATATTCTCACAATAAGCTAATTAGCTCAATTGGAGCCTTTCTAGCATGTTTGGTTGAAATTGGAAATTTCTATTTTTCAGTTTTGTCAGACGTTTGTAATATTCTCACAATAAGCTAATTAGCTCAATTGGAGCTTTTCTAGCATGTTTGGTTGAAATCAGAAATTTACATTTTTTACTTTTGTCAGACGTTTGTAATATTCTTACAATAAGCTAATTAGCTCAATTGGAGCATTTCTAGCATGTTTGGTTGAAATTGGAAATTTACATTTTTCAGTTTTATCAGACGTTTGTAATATTCTCACAATAAGCTAATTAGCTCAATTGGAGCATTTCTAGCATGTTTGGTTGAAATTGGAAATTTACATTTTTCACTTTTGTCAGACGTTTGTAATATTCTCACAATAAGCTAATTAGCTCAATTGGAGCATTTCTAGCATGTTTGGTTGAATTTGGAAATTTACATTTTTCGCTTTTGTCATACAATTGCAATATTCTCACAATAAGCTAATTAGCTCAATTGGAGCATTTCTAGCATGTTTGGTTGAAATTGGAAATTTACATTTTTCAGTTTTGTTAGACGTTTGTAATATTCTCACAATAAGCTAATTAGCTCAATTGGAGCATTTCTAGCATGTTTGGTTGAAATTGGAACTTTACATTTTTCACTTTTGTCAAACAATTGCAATATTCTCACAATAAGCTAATTAGCTCAATTGGAGCATTTCTAGCATGTTTGGTTGAAATTGGAAATTTACATTTTTCACTTTTGTCAGACGTTTGTAATATTCTCACAATAAGCTAATTAGCTCAATTGGAGCATTTCTAGCATGTTTGGTTGAATTTGGAAATTTACATTTTTCGCTTTTGTCATACAATTGCAATATTCTCACAATAAGCTAATTAGCTCAATTGGAGCATTTCTAGCATGTTTGGTTGAAATTGGAAATTTACATTTTTCAGTTTTGTTAGACGTTTGTAATATTCTCACAATAAGCTAATTAGCTCAATTGGAGCATTTCTAGCATGTTTGGTTGAAATTGGAAATTTACATTTTTCACTTTTGTCAAACAATTGCAATATTCTCTCAATAAGCTAATTAGCTCAATTGGAGCATTTCTAGCATGTTTGGTTGAAATTGGAAATTTACATTTTTCAGTTTTGTCAGACGTTTGTACACTTTTTACAGTAAGCTTATTTCCGCATTTGGAGCATTTCTAGCATGTTTGGTTGAAATTGGAAATTTACATTTTTCAGTTTTGTCAGACGTTTGTAATATTCTCAAAATAAGCTAATTAGCTCAATTGGAGCATTTCTAGCATGTTTGGTTGAAATTGGAAAATTACATTTTTCAGCTCTGTCAGACGTTTGTAAAATTCTTACAGTAGGCTTATTTGCGCAATTTGAGCATTTCTAGCATGTTTGGTTGAAATTGGAAATTTACATTTTTCAGTTTTGTCAGACGTTTGTAATATTCTAACAATAAGCTAATTAGCTCAATTGGAGCATTTCTAGCATGTTTGGTTGAAATTGGAAATTTACATTTTTCACTTTTGTCAGACAATTGCAATATTCTCACAATAAGCTAATTAGCTCAATTGGAGCATTTCTAGCATGTTTGGTTGAAATTGGAAATTTACATTTTTCAGTTTTGTCAGACGTTTGTAATATTCTCACAATAAGCTAATTAGCTCAATTGGAGCATTTCTAGCATGTTTGGTTGAAATTGGAAATTTACATTTTTCACTTTTGTCAGACAATTGCAATATTCTCACAATAAGCTAATTAGCCCAATTGGAGCATTTCTAGCATGTTTAGTTGAAATTGGAAATTTACATTTTTCACTTTTGTCAGACGTTTGTAATATTCTCACAATAAGCTAATTAGCTCAATTGGAGCATTTCTAGCATGTTTGGTTGAAATTGGAAATTTACATTTTTCAGTTTTGTCAGACGTTTGTAATATTCTCACAATAAGCTAATTAGCTCAATTGGAGCATTTCTAGCATGTTTGGTTGAAATTGGAAATTTACATTTATCAGTTTTGTCAGACGTTTGTAATATTCTCACAAAAAGCTAATTAGCTCAAATGGAGCATTTCTAGCATGTTTGGTTGAAATTGGAAATTTACATTTTTCAGTTTTGTCAGACGTTTGTAATATTCTCACAATAAGCTAATTAGCTCAATTGGAGCATTTCTAGCATGTTTGGTTGAAATTGGAAATTTACATTTTTCACTTTTGTCAGACAATTGCAATATTCTCACAATAAGCTAATTAGCTCAATTGGAGCATTTCTAGCATGTTTGGTTGAAATTGGAAATTTACATTTTTCAGTTTTGTCAGACGTTTGTAATATTCTCACAATATGCTAATTAGCTCAATTGGAGCATTTCTAGCATGTTTGGTTGAAATTGGAAATTTACATTTTTCACTTTTGTCAGACGTTTGTAAAATTCTTACAGTAGGCTTATTTGCGCATTTTGAGCTTTTCTAGCATGTTTGGTTGAAATTGGAAATTTACCTTTTTCAGTTTTGTCAGACGTTTGTAATATTCTCACAATATGCTAATTAGCTCAATTGGAGCATTTCTAGCATGTTTGGTTGAAATTGGAAATTTACATTTTTCAGCTCTGTCAGACGTTTGTTAAATTCTTACAGTAGGCTTATTTGCGCAATTTGAGCATTTCTAGCATGTTTGGTTGAAATTGGAAGTTTGCATTTTTCACTTTTGTCAGACAATTGCAATATTCTTTCAATAAGCTAATTAGCTCAATTGGAGCATTTCTAGCATGTTTGTTGAAATTGGAAATTTACATTTTTCAGCTCTGTCAGGCGTTTGTTAAATTCTTACAGTAGGCTTTTTGCGCAATTTGAGCATTTCTAGCATGTTTGGTTGAAATTGGAAATTTACATTTTTCAGTTTTGTCAGACGTTTGTAATATTCTCACAATAAGTTAATTAGCTCAATTGGAGCATTTCTAGCATGTTTGGTTGAAATTGGAAATTTACATTTTTCACTTTTGTCAGACAATTGCAATATTCTCACAATAAGCTAATTAGCTCAATTGGAGCATTTCTAGCATGTTTGGTTGAAGTTGGAAATTTACATTTTTCACTTTTGTCAGACAATTGCAATATTCTCACAATAAGCTAATTAGCTCAATTGGAGCATTTCTAGCATGTTTAGTTGAAATTGGAAATTTACATTTTTCAGTTTTGTCAGACGTTTTTAATATTCTCACAATAAGCTAATTAGCTCAATTGGAGCATTTCTAGCATGTTTGGTTGAAATTGGAAATTTACATTTTGCAGTTTTGTCAGACGTTTGTAATATTCTCACAATAAGCTAATTAGCTCAATTGGAGCATTTCTAGCATGTTTGGTTGAAATCAGAAATTTACATTTTTTACTTTTGTCAGACGTTTGTAATATTCTCACAATAAGCTAATTAGCTCAATTGGAGCATTTCTAGCATGTTTGGTTGAAATTGGAAATTTACATTTTTCAGTTTTGTCAGACGTTTGTAATATTCTCACAATAAGCTAATTAGCTCAATTGGAGCATTTCTAGCATGTTTGGTTGAAATTGGAAATTAACATTTTTCACTTTTGTCAGACGTTTGTAATATTCTAACAATAAGCTAATTAGCTCAATTGGAGCATTTCTAGCATGTTTGGTTGAAATTGGAAATTACATTTTTCAGTTTTGTCAGACAATTGCAATATTCTATCAATAAGCTAATTAGCTCAATTGGAGCATTTCTAGCATGTTTGGTTGAAATTGAAAATTTACATTTTTCAGTTTTGTCAGACGTTTGTAATATTCTCACAATAAGCTAATTAGCTCAATTGGAGCATTTCTAGCATGTTTGGTTGAAATTGGAAATTTACATTTTTCAGTTTGGTCCGACGTTTGTAATATTCTCACAATAAGCTAATTAGCTCAATTGGAGCATTTCTAGCATGTTTAGTTGAAATTGGAAATTTACATTTTTCAGTTTTGTCAGAAGTTTGTAATATTCTCACAATAAGCTAATTAGCTCAATTTGAGCATTTCTAGCATGTTCGGTTGAAATTGAAAGTTTACATTTTTCACTTTTGTCAGACGTTTGTAATATTCTCACAATAAGCTAACTAGCTCAATTGGAGCATTTCTAGCATGTTTGGTTGAAATTGAAAATTTGCATTTTTCACTTTTGTCAGACAATTGCAATATTCTCTCAATAAGCTAATTAGCTCAATTGGAGCATTTCTAGCATGTTTGGTTGAAATTGGAAATTTACATTTTTCAGTTTTGTCAGACGTTTGTACACTTCTTACAGTAAGCTTATTTCCGCATTTGGAGCATTTCTAGCATGTTTGGTTGAAATTGGAAATTTACATTTTTCAGTTTTGTCAGACGTTTGTAATATTCTCAAAATAAGCTAATTAGCTCAATTGGAGCATTTCTAGCATGTTTGGTTGAAATTGGAAAATTACATTTTTCGGCTCTGTCAGACGTTTGTAAAATTCTTACAGTAGGCTTATTTGCGCAATTTGAGCATTTCTAGCATGTTTGGTTGAAATTGGAAATTTACATTTTTCAGTTTTGTCAGACGTTTGTAATATTCTAACAATAAGCTAATTAGCTCAATTGGAGCATTTCTAGCATGTTTGGTTGAAATTGGAAATTTACATTTTTCACTTTTGTCAGACAATTGCAATGTTCTCACAATAAGCTAATTAGCTCAATTGGAGCATTTCTAGCATGTTTGGTTGAAATTGGAAATTTACATTTTTCAGTTTTGTCAGACGTTTGTAATATTCTCACAATAAGCTAATTAGCTCAATTGGAGCATTTCTAGCATGTTTGGTTGAAATTGCAAATTTACATTTTTCACTTTTGTCAGACAATTGCAATATTCTCACAATAAGCTAATTAGCTCAATTGGAGCATTTCTAGCATGTTTAGTTGAAATTGGAAATTTACATTTTTCACTTTTGTCAGACGTTTGTAATATTCTCACAATAAGCTAATTAGCTCAATTGGAGCATTTCTAGCATGTTTGGTTGAAATTGGAAATTTACATTTTTCAGTTTTGTCAGACGTTTGTAATATTCTCACAATAAGCTAATTAGCTCAATTGGAGCATTTCTAGCATGTTTGGTTGAAATTGGAAATTTACATTTATCAGTTTTGTCAGACGTTTGTAATATTCTCACAAAAAGCTAATTAGCTCAAATGGAGCATTTCTAGCATGTTTGGTTGAAATTGGAAATTTACATTTTTCAGTTTTGTCAGACGTTTGTAATATTCTCACAATAAGCTAATTAGCTTAATTGGAGCATTTCTAGCATGTTTGGTTGAAATTGGAAATTTACATTTTTCACTTTTGTCAGACAATTGCAATATTCTCACAATAAGCTAATTAGCTCAATTGGAGCATTTCTAGCATGTTTGGTTGAAATTGGAAATTTACATTTTTCAGCTCTGTCAGACGTTTGTAAAATTCTTACAGTAGGCTTATTTGCGCATTTTGAGCTTTTCTAGCATGTTTGGTTGAAATTGGAAATTTACCTTTTTCAGTTTTGTCAGACGTTTGTAATATTCTCACAATATGCTAATTAGCTCAATTGGAGCATTTCTAGCATGTTTGGTTGAAATTGGAAATTTACATTTTTCACTTTTGTCAGACAATTGCAATATTCTCACAATAAGCTAATTAGCTCAATTGGAGCATTTCTAGCATGTTTGGTTGAAATTGGAAATTTACATTTTTCAGCTTTGTCAGACGTTTGTAATATTCTCACAATAAGCTAATTAGCTCAATTGGAGCATTTCTAGCATGTTTGGTTGAAATTGGAAATTTACATTTTTCAGTTTTGTCAGACGTTTGTAATATTCTCACAATAAGCTAATTAGCTCAATTGGAGCATTTCTAGCATGTTTGGTTGAAATTGGAACTTTACATTTTTCACTTTTGTCAGACAATTGCAATATTCTCACAATAAGCTAATTAGCTCAATTGGAGCATTTCTAGCATGTTTGGTTGAAATTGGAAATTTACATTATTCACTTTTGTCAGACAATTGCAGTATTCTCACAATAAGCTAATTAGCTCAATTGGAGCATTTCTAGCATGTTTAGTTGAAATTGGAAATTTACATTTTTCAGTTTTGTCAGACGTTTGTAATATTCTCACAATAAGCTAATTAGCTCAATTGGAGCATTTCTAGCATGTTTGGTTGAAATTGGAAATTTACATTTTTCACTTTTGTCAGACAATTGCAATATTCTCACAATAAGCTAATTAGCTCAATTGGAGCATTTCTAGCATGTTTGGTTGAATTTGGAATTTTACATTTTTCACTTTTGTCAGACAATTGCAATATTCTCACAATAAGCTAATTAGCTCAATTCGAGCATTTCTAGCATGTTTGGTTGAAATTGGAAATTTACATTTTTCAGCTCTGTCAGACGTTTGTTAAATTCTTACAGTAGGCTTATTTGCGCAATTTGAGCATTTCTAGCATGTTTGGTTGAAATTGGAAGTTTGCATTTTTCACTTTTGTCAGACAATTGCAATATTCTTTCAATAAGCTAATTAGCTCAATTGGAGCATTTCTAGCATGTTTGTTGAAATTGGAAATTTACATTTTTCAGCTCTGTCAGACGTTTGTTAAATTCTTACAGTAGGCTTTTTGCGCAATTTGAGCATTTCTAGCATGTTTGGTTGAAATTGGAAATTTACATTTTTCAGTTTTGTCAGACGTTTGTAATATTCTCACAATAAGTTAATTAGCTCAATTGGAGCATTTCTAGCATGTTTGGTTGAAATTGGAAATTTACATTTTTCACTTTTGTCAGACAATTGCAATATTCTCACAATAAGCTAATTAGCTCAATTGGAGCATTTCTAGCATGTTTGGTTGAAGTTGGAAATTTACATTTTTCACTTTTGTCAGACAATTGCAATATTCTCACAATAAGCTAATTAGCTCAATTGGAGCATTTCTAGCATGTTTAGTTGAAATTGGAAATTTACATTTTTCAGTTTTGTCAGACGTTTTTAATATTCTCACAATAAGCTAATTAGCTCAATTGGAGCATTTCTAGCATGTTTGGTTGAAATTGGAAATTTACATTTTGCAGTTTTGTCAGACGTTTGTAATATTCTCACAATAAGCTAATTAGCTCAATTGGAGCATTTCTAGCATGTTTGGTTGAAATCAGAAATTTACATTTTTTACTTTTGTCAGACGTTTTTAATATTCTCACAATAAGCTAATTAGCTCAATTGGAGCATTTCTAGCATGTTTGGTTGAAATTGGAAATTTACATTTTTCAGTTTTGTCAGACGTTTGTAATATTCTCACAATAAGCTAATTAGCTCAATTGGAGCATTTCTAGCATGTTTGGTTGAAATTGGAAATTAACATTTTTCACTTTTGTCAGACGTTTGTAATATTCTAACAATAAGCTAATTAGCTCAATTGGAGCATTTCTAGCATGTTTGGTTGAAATTGGAAATTACATTTTTCAGTTTTGTCAGACAATTGCAATATTCTATCAATAAGCTAATTAGCTCAATTGGAGCATTTCTAGCATGTTTGGTTGAAATTGAAAATTTACATTTTTCAGTTTTGTCAGACGTTTGTAATATTCTCACAATAAGCTAATTAGCTCAATTGGAGCATTTCTAGCATGTTTGGTTGAAATTGGAAATTTACATTTTTCAGTTTGGTCCGACGTTTGTAATATTCTCACAATAAGCTAATTAGCTCAATTGGAGCATTTCTAGCATGTTTAGTTGAAATTGGAAATTTACATTTTTCAGTTTTGTCAGAAGTTTGTAATATTCTCACAATAAGCTAATTAGCTCAATTTGAGCATTTCTAGCATGTTCGGTTGAAATTGAAAGTTTACATTTTTCACTTTTGTCAGACGTTTGTAATATTCTCACAATAAGCTAACTAGCTCAATTGGAGCATTTCTAGCATGTTTGGTTGAAATTGAAAATTTGCATTTTTCACTTTTGTCAGACAATTGCAATATTCTCTCAATAAGCTAATTAGCTCAATTGGAGCATTTCTAGCATGTTTGGTTGAAATTGGAAATTTACATTTTTCAGTTTTGTCAGACGTTTGTACACTTCTTACAGTAAGCTTATTTCCGCATTTGGAGCATTTCTAGCATGTTTGGTTGAAATTGGAAATTTACATTTTTCAGTTTTGTCAGACGTTTGTAATATTCTCAAAATAAGCTAATTAGCTCAATTGGAGCATTTCTAGCATGTTTGGTTGAAATTGGAAAATTACATTTTTCGGCTCTGTCAGACGTTTGTAAAATTCTTACAGTAGGCTTATTTGCGCAATTTGAGCATTTCTAGCATGTTTGGTTGAAATTGGAAATTTACATTTTTCAGTTTTGTCAGACGTTTGTAATATTCTAACAATAAGCTAATTAGCTCAATTGGAGCATTTCTAGCATGTTTGGTTGAAATTGGAAATTTACATTTTTCACTTTTGTCAGACAATTGCAATGTTCTCACAATAAGCTAATTAGCTCAATTGGAGCATTTCTAGCATGTTTGGTTGAAATTGGAAATTTACATTTTTCAGTTTTGTCAGACGTTTGTAATATTCTCACAATAAGCTAATTAGCTCAATTGGAGCATTTCTAGCATGTTTGGTTGAAATTGCAAATTTACATTTTTCACTTTTGTCAGACAATTGCAATATTCTCACAATAAGCTAATTAGCTCAATTGGAGCATTTCTAGCATGTTTAGTTGAAATTGGAAATTTACATTTTTCACTTTTGTCAGACGTTTGTAATATTCTCACAATAAGCTAATTAGCTCAATTGGAGCATTTCTAGCATGTTTGGTTGAAATTGGAAATTTACATTTTTCAGTTTTGTCAGACGTTTGTAATATTCTCACAATAAGCTAATTAGCTCAATTGGAGCATTTCTAGCATGTTTGGTTGAAATTGGAAATTTACATTTATCAGTTTTGTCAGACGTTTGTAATATTCTCACAAAAAGCTAATTAGCTCAAATGGAGCATTTCTAGCATGTTTGGTTGAAATTGGAAATTTACATTTTTCAGTTTTGTCAGACGTTTGTAATATTCTCACAATAAGCTAATTAGCTTAATTGGAGCATTTCTAGCATGTTTGGTTGAAATTGGAAATTTACATTTTTCACTTTTGTCAGACAATTGCAATATTCTCACAATAAGCTAATTAGCTCAATTGGAGCATTTCTAGCATGTTTGGTTGAAATTGGAAATTTACATTTTTCAGCTCTGTCAGACGTTTGTAAAATTCTTACAGTAGGCTTATTTGCGCATTTTGAGCTTTTCTAGCATGTTTGGTTGAAATTGGAAATTTACCTTTTTCAGTTTTGTCAGACGTTTGTAATATTCTCACAATATGCTAATTAGCTCAATTGGAGCATTTCTAGCATGTTTGGTTGAAATTGGAAATTTACATTTTTCACTTTTGTCAGACAATTGCAATATTCTCACAATAAGCTAATTAGCTCAATTGGAGCATTTCTAGCATGTTTGGTTGAAATTGGAAATTTACATTTTTCAGCTTTGTCAGACGTTTGTAATATTCTCACAATAAGCTAATTAGCTCAATTGGAGCATTTCTAGCATGTTTGGTTGAAATTGGAAATTTACATTTTTCAGTTTTGTCAGACGTTTGTAATATTCTCACAATAAGCTAATTAGCTCAATTGGAGCATTTCTAGCATGTTTGGTTGAAATTGGAACTTTACATTTTTCACTTTTGTCAGACAATTGCAATATTCTCACAATAAGCTAATTAGCTCAATTGGAGCATTTCTAGCATGTTTGGTTGAAATTGGAAATTTACATTATTCACTTTTGTCAGACAATTGCAGTATTCTCACAATAAGCTAATTAGCTCAATTGGAGCATTTCTAGCATGTTTAGTTGAAATTGGAAATTTACATTTTTCAGTTTTGTCAGACGTTTGTAATATTCTCACAATAAGCTAATTAGCTCAATTGGAGCATTTCTAGCATGTTTGGTTGAAATTGGAAATTTACATTTTTCACTTTTGTCAGACAATTGCAATATTCTCACAATAAGCTAATTAGCTCAATTGGAGCATTTCTAGCATGTTTGGTTGAATTTGGAATTTTACATTTTTCACTTTTGTCAGACAATTGCAATATTCTCACAATAAGCTAATTAGCTCAATTCGAGCATTTCTAGCATGTTTGGTTGAAATTGGAAATTTACATTTTTCAGTTTTGTCAGACGTTTGTAATATTCTCACAATAAGCTAATTAGCTCAATTGGAGCATTTCTAGCATGTTTGGTTGAAATTGGAAATTTACATTTTTCACTTTTGTCAGACAATTGCAATATTCTCACAATAAGCTAATTAGCTCAATTGGAGCATTTCAAGCATGTTTTGTTGAAATTGGAAATTTACATTTTTCACTTTTGTCAGACAATTGCAATATTTTCACAATGAGCTAATTAGCTCAATTGGAGCATTTCTAGCATGTTTTGTTGAATTTGAAAATTTACATTTTCCAGTTTTGTCAAACGTTTGTAAAATTCTTACAGTAGGCTTATTTCGCAATTCGAGCATTTCTAGCATGTTTGGTTGAAATTTGAAATTCACATTTTTCAGTTTTGTCAGACGTTTGTAATATTCTCACAATAAGCTAATTAGCTCAATTGGAGCATTTCTAGCATGTTTGGTTGAAATTGGAAATTTACATTTTTCACTTTTGTCAGACAATTGCAATATTCTTTCAATAAGCTAATTAGCTCAATTGGAGCATTTCTAGCATGTTTGGTTGAAATTGAACATTTAAATTTTTCAGTTTTGTCAGACGTTTGTAAAATTCTTACAGTAGGCTTATATGCGCAATTTGAGCATTTCTAGCATGTTTGGTTGAAATTGGAAATTTACATTTTTCACTTTTGTCAGACGTTTGTAATATTCTCACAATAAGCTAATTAGCTCAATTGGAGCATTTCTAGCATGTTTGGTTGAAATTGGAAATTTACATTTTTCGCTTTTGTCAGACAATTGCAATATTCTCACAATAAGCTAATTAGCTCAATTGGAGCATTTCTAGCATGTTTGGTTGAAATTGGAAATTTACATTTTTCACTTTTGTCAGACAATTGCAATATTCTCACAATAAGCTAATTAGCTCAATTGGAGCCTTTCTAGCATGTTTGGTTGAAATTGGAAATTTCTATTTTTCAGTTTTGTCAGACGTTTGTAATATTCTCACAATAAGCTAATTAGCTCAATTGGAGCTTTTCTAGCATGTTTGGTTGAAATCAGAAATTTACATTTTTTACTTTTGTCAGACGTTTGTAATATTCTTACAATAAGCTAATTAGCTCAATTGGAGCATTTCTAGCATGTTTGGTTGAAATTGGAAATTTACATTTTTCAGTTTTATCAGACGTTTGTAATATTCTCACAATAAGCTAATTAGCTCAATTGGAGCATTTCTAGCATGTTTGGTTGAAATTGGAAATTTACATTTTTCACTTTTGTCAGACGTTTGTAATATTCTCACAATAAGCTAATTAGCTCAATTGGAGCATTTCTAGCATGTTTGGTTGAATTTGGAAATTTACATTTTTCGCTTTTGTCATACAATTGCAATATTCTCACAATAAGCTAATTAGCTCAATTGGAGCATTTCTAGCATGTTTGGTTGAAATTGGAAATTTACATTTTTCAGTTTTGTTAGACGTTTGTAATATTCTCACAATAAGCTAATTAGCTCAATTGGAGCATTTCTAGCATGTTTGGTTGAAATTGGAAATTTACATTTTTCACTTTTGTCAAACAATTGCAATATTCTCACAATAAGCTAATTAGCTCAATTGGAGCATTTCTAGCATGTTTGGTTGAAATTGGAAATTTACATTATTCACTTTTGTCAGACAATTGCAATATTCTCACAATAAGCTAATTAGCTCAATTGGAGCATTTCTAGCATGTTTGGTTGAAATTGGAAATTTACATTTTTCACTTTTGTCAGACAATTGCAATATTCTCACAATAAGCTAATTAGCTCAATTGGAGCATTTCTAGCATGTTTGGTTGAATTTCGAATTTTACATTTTTCACTTTTGTCAGACAATTGCAATATTCTCACAATAAGCTAATTAGCTCAATTGGAGCATTTCTAGCATGTTTGGTTGAAATTGGAAATTTACATTTTTCAGTTTTGTCAGACGTTTGTAATATTCTCACAATAAGCTAATTAGCTCAATTGGAGCATTTCTAGCATGTTTGGTTGAAATTGGAAATTTACATTTTTCACTTTTGTCAGACAATTGCAATATTCTCACAATAAGCTAATTAGCTCAATTGGAGCATTTCAAGCATGTTTTGTTGAAATTGGAAATTTACATTTTTCACTTTTGTCAGACAATTGCAATATTTTCACAATAAGCTAATTAGCTCAATTGGAGCATTTCTAGCATGTTTTGTTGAATTTGAAAATTTACATTTTCCAGTTTTGTCAAACGTTTGTAAAATTCTTACAGTAGGCTTATTTCGCAATTCGAGCATTTCTAGCATGTTTGGTTGAAATTTGAAATTCACATTTTTCAGTTTTGTCAGACGTTTGTAATATTCTCACAATAAGCTAATTAGCTCAATTGGAGCATTTCTAGCATGTTTGGTTGAAATTGGAAATTTACATTTTTCACTTTTGTCAGACAATTGCAATATTCTTTCAATAAGCTAATTAGCTCAATTGGAGCATTTCTAGCATGTTTGGTTGAAATTGAACATTTAAATTTTTCAGTTTTGTCAGACGTTTGTAAAATTCTTACAGTAGGCTTATATGCGCAATTTGAGCATTTCTAGCATGTTTGGTTGAAATTGGAAATTTACATTTTTCACTTTTGTCAGACGTTTGTAATATTCTCACAATAAGCTAATTAGCTCAATTGGAGCATTTCTAGCATGTTTGGTTGAAATTGGAAATTTACATTTTTCGCTTTTGTCAGGCAATTGCAATATTCTCACAATAAGCTAATTAGCTCAATTGGAGCATTTCTAGCATGTTTGGTTGAAATTCAAAATTTAAATTTTCAGTTTTGTCAGACGTTTGTAAAATTCTTGCAGTAGGCTTTTTTGCGCAATTGGAACATTTCTAGCATGTTTGGTTGAAATTGGAAATTTACATTTTTCACTTTTGTCAGACAATTGCAATATTCTCACAATAAGCTAACTAGCTCAATTGGAGCATTTCTAGCATGTTTGGTTGAAATTGGAAATTTACATTTTTCACTTTTGTCAAACAATTGCAATATTCTCACAATAAGCTAATTAGCTCAATTGGAGCATTTCTAGCATGTTTGGTTGAAATTGAAAATGTAAATTTTCAGTTTTGTCAGACGTTTGTAAAATTTTTACAGTAGGCTTATTTGCGCAATTGGAGCATTTCTAGCATGTTTGATTGAAATTGGAAATTTACATTTTTCAGTTTTGTCAGACGTTTGTAATATTCTCACAATAAGCTAATTAGCTCAATTGGAGCATTTCTAGCATGTTTGGTTGAAATTGGAAATTTACATTTTTCAGTTTTGTCAGACGTTTGTAATATTCTCACAATAAGCTAATTAGCTCAATTGGAGCATTTCTAGCATGTTTGGTTGAAATTGGAAATTTACATTTTTCACTTTTGTCAGACAATTGCAATATTCTCACAATAAGCTAATTAGCTCAATTGGAGCCTTTCTAGCATGTTTGGTTGAAATTGGAAATTTCTATTTTTCAGTTTTGTCAGACGTTTGTAATATTCTCACAATAAGCTAATTAGCTCAATTGGAGCTTTTCTAGCATGTTTGGTTGAAATCAGAAATTTACATTTTTTACTTTTGTCAGACGTTTGTAATATTCTTACAATAAGCTAATTAGCTCAATTGGAGCATTTCTAGCATGTTTGGTTGAAATTGGAAATTTACATTTTTCAGTTTTATCAGACGTTTGTAATATTCTCACAATAAGCTAATTAGCTCAATTGGAGCATTTCTAGCATGTTTGGTTGAAATTGGAAATTTACATTTTTCACTTTTGTCAGACGTTTGTAATATTCTCACAATAAGCTAATTAGCTCAATTGGAGCATTTCTAGCATGTTTGGTTGAATTTGGAAATTTACATTTTTCGCTTTTGTCATACAATTGCAATATTCTCACAATAAGCTAATTAGCTCAATTGGAGCATTTCTAGCATGTTTGGTTGAAATTGGAAATTTACATTTTTCAGTTTTGTTAGACGTTTGTAATATTCTCACAATAAGCTAATTAGCTCAATTGGAGCATTTCTAGCATGTTTGGTTGAAATTGGAACTTTACATTTTTCACTTTTGTCAAACAATTGCAATATTCTCACAATAAGCTAATTAGCTCAATTGGAGCATTTCTAGCATGTTTGGTTGAAATTGGAAATTTACATTTTTCACTTTTGTCAGACGTTTGTAATATTCTCACAATAAGCTAATTAGCTCAATTGGAGCATTTCTAGCATGTTTGGTTGAATTTGGAAATTTACATTTTTCGCTTTTGTCATACAATTGCAATATTCTCACAATAAGCTAATTAGCTCAATTGGAGCATTTCTAGCATGTTTGGTTGAAATTGGAAATTTACATTTTTCAGTTTTGTTAGACGTTTGTAATATTCTCACAATAAGCTAATTAGCTCAATTGGAGCATTTCTAGCATGTTTGGTTGAAATTGGAAATTTACATTTTTCACTTTTGTCAAACAATTGCAATATTCTCACAATAAGCTAATTAGCTCAATTGGAGCATTTCTAGCATGTTTGGTTGAAATTGGAAATTTACATTATTCACTTTTGTCAGACAATTGCAATATTCTCACAATAAGCTAATTAGCTCAATTGGAGCATTTCTAGCATGTTTGGTTGAAATTGGAAATTTACATTTTTCACTTTTGTCAGACAATTGCAATATTCTCACAATAAGCTAATTAGCTCAATTGGAGCATTTCTAGCATGTTTGGTTGAATTTCGAATTTTACATTTTTCACTTTTGTCAGACAATTGCAATATTCTCACAATAAGCTAATTAGCTCAATTGGAGCATTTCTAGCATGTTTGGTTGAAATTGGAAATTTACATTTTTCAGTTTTGTCAGACGTTTGTAATATTCTCACAATAAGCTAATTAGCTCAATTGGAGCATTTCTAGCATGTTTGGTTGAAATTGGAAATTTACATTTTTCACTTTTGTCAGACAATTGCAATATTCTCACAATAAGCTAATTAGCTCAATTGGAGCATTTCAAGCATGTTTTGTTGAAATTGGAAATTTACATTTTTCACTTTTGTCAGACAATTGCAATATTTTCACAATAAGCTAATTAGCTCAATTGGAGCATTTCTAGCATGTTTTGTTGAATTTGAAAATTTACATTTTCCAGTTTTGTCAAACGTTTGTAAAATTCTTACAGTAGGCTTATTTCGCAATTCGAGCATTTCTAGCATGTTTGGTTGAAATTTGAAATTCACATTTTTCAGTTTTGTCAGACGTTTGTAATATTCTCACAATAAGCTAATTAGCTCAATTGGAGCATTTCTAGCATGTTTGGTTGAAATTGGAAATTTACATTTTTCACTTTTGTCAGACAATTGCAATATTCTTTCAATAAGCTAATTAGCTCAATTGGAGCATTTCTAGCATGTTTGGTTGAAATTGAACATTTAAATTTTTCAGTTTTGTCAGACGTTTGTAAAATTCTTACAGTAGGCTTATATGCGCAATTTGAGCATTTCTAGCATGTTTGGTTGAAATTGAAAATGTAAATTTTCAGTTTTGTCAGACGTTTGTAATATTCTCACAATAAGCTAATTAGCTCAATTGGAGCATTTCTAGCATGTTTGGTTGAAATTCAAAATTTAAATTTTCAGTTTTGTCAGACGTTTGTAAAATTCTTGCAGTAGGCTTTTTTGCGCAATTGGAACATTTCTAGCATGTTTGGTTGAAATTGGAAATTTACATTTTTCACTTTTGTCAGACAATTGCAATATTCTCACAATAAGCTAACTAGCTCAATTGGAGCATTTCTAGCATGTTTGGTTGAAATTGGAAATTTACATTTTTCACTTTTGTCAAACAATTGCAATATTCTCACAATAAGCTAATTAGCTCAATTGGAGCATTTCTAGCATGTTTGGTTGAAATTGAAAATGTAAATTTTCAGTTTTGTCAGACGTTTGTAAAATTTTTACAGTAGGCTTATTTGCGCAATTGGAGCATTTCTAGCATGTTTGATTGAAATTGGAAATTTACATTTTTCAGTTTTGTCAGACGTTTGTAATATTCTCACAATAAGCTAATTAGCTCAATTGGAGCATTTCTAGCATGTTTGGTTGAAATTGGAAATTTACATTTTTCAGTTTTGTCAGACGTTTGTAATATTCTCACAATAAGCTAATTAGCTCAATTGGAGCATTTCTAGCATGTTTGGTTGAAATTGGAAATTTACATTTTTCACTTTTGTCAGACAATTGCAATATTCTCACAATAAGCTAATTAGCTCAATTGGAGCCTTTCTAGCATGTTTGGTTGAAATTGGAAATTTCTATTTTTCAGTTTTGTCAGACGTTTGTAATATTCTCACAATAAGCTAATTAGCTCAATTGGAGCTTTTCTAGCATGTTTGGTTGAAATCAGAAATTTACATTTTTTACTTTTGTCAGACGTTTGTAATATTCTTACAATAAGCTAATTAGCTCAATTGGAGCATTTCTAGCATGTTTGGTTGAAATTGGAAATTTACATTTTTCAGTTTTATCAGACGTTTGTAATATTCTCACAATAAGCTAATTAGCTCAATTGGAGCATTTCTAGCATGTTTGGTTGAAATTGGAAATTTAGATTTTTCACTTTTGTCAGACGTTTGTAATATTCTCACAATAAGCTAATTAGCTCAATTGGAGCATTTCTAGCATGTTTGGTTGAATTTGGAAATTTACATTTTTCGCTTTTGTCATACAATTGCAATATTCTCACAATAAGCTAATTAGCTCAATTGGAGCATTTCTAGCATGTTTGGTTGAAATTGGAAATTTACATTTTTCAGTTTTGTTAGACGTTTGTAATATTCTCACAATAAGCTAATTAGCTCAATTGGAGCATTTCTAGCATGTTTGGTTGAAATTGGAACTTTACATTTTTCACTACTGTCAAACAATTGCAATATTCTCACAATAAGCTAATTAGCTCAATTGGAGCATTTCTAGCATGTTTGGTTGAAATTGAAAATTTACATTTTCAGTTTTGTCAGACGTTTGTAAAATTCTTACGGTAGGCTTATTTGCGCAATTGGAGCATTTCTAGCATGTTTGATTGAAATTGGAATTATAAATTTTTCACTTTTGTCAGACGTTTGTAATATTCTCACAATAAGCTAATTAGCTCAATTGGAGCATTTCTAGCATGTTTGGTTGAAATTGAAAATTTACATTTTTCAGTTTTGTCAGACGTTTGTAATATTCTCACAATAAGCTAATTAGCTCAATTGGAGCATTTCTAGCATGTTTGGTTGAAATTAGAAATTTACATTTTTCACTTTTGTCAGACAATTGCAATATTCTCACAATAAGCTAATTAGCTCAATTGGAACATTTCTAGCATGTTTGGTTGAAATTGGAAATTTACATTTTTCACTTTTGTCAGACAATTGCAATATTCTCACAATAAGCTAATTAGCTCAATTGGAGCATTTCTAGCATGTTTGGTTGAAATTGGAAATTTACATTTTTCAGTTTTGTCAGACGTTTGTAATATTCTCACAATAAGCTAATTAGCTCAATTGGAGCATTTCTAGCATGTTTGGTTGAAATCAGAAATTTACATTTTTCAGTTTTGTCAGACGTTTGTAATATTCCCACAATAAGCTAATTAGCTCAGAGCATTTCTAGCATGTTTGGTTGAAATTGGAAATTTACATTTTTCACTTTTGTCAGACGTTTGTAATATTCTAACAATAAGCTAATTAGCTCAATTGGAACATTTCTAGCATGTTTAGTTGAAATTGGAAATTACATTTTTCAGTTTTGTCAGACAATTGCAATATTCTATCAATAAGCTAATTAGCTCAATTGGAGCATTTTTAGCATGTTTGGTTGAAATTGGAAATTTCTATTTTTCAGTTTTGTCAGACGTTTGTAATATTCTCACAATAAGCTAATTAGCTCAATTGAAGCATTTCTAGCATGTTTGGTTGAAATTGGAAATTTACATTTTTCAGTTTTGTCAGACGTTTGTAATATTCTCACAATAAGCTAATTAGCTCAATTGGAGCATTTCTAGCATGTTTAGTTGAAATTGGAAATTTGCATTTTTCACTTTTGTCAGACAATTGCAATATTCTCTCAATAAGCTAATTAGCTCAATTGGAGCATTTCTAGCATGTTTGGTTGAAATTGGAAATTTACATTTTTCAGCTTTGTCAGACGTTTGTAAAATTCTTACAGTAGGCTTATTTGCGCAATTTGAGCATTTCTAGCATGTTTGGTTGAAATTGGAAATTTACATTTTTCAGTTTTGTCAGACGTTTGTAATATTCTCACAATAAGCTAATTAGCTCAATTGGAGCATTTCTAGCATGTTTGGTTGAAATTGGAAATTTACATTTTTCAGTTTTGTCAGACGTTGGTAATATTCTCACAATAAGCTAATTAGCTCAATTGGAACATTTCTAGCATGTTTGGTTGAAATTGGAACTTTACATTTTTCACTTTTGTCAGACAATTGCAATATTCTCACAATAAGCTAATTAGCTCAATTGGAGCATTTCTAGCATGTTTGGTTGAAATTGGAAATTTACATTTTTCAGTTTTGTCATACGTTTGTAATATTCTCACAATAAGCTATTTAGCTCAATTGGAGCATTTCTAGCATGTTTGGTTGAAATTGGAAATTTACATTTTTCAGTTTTGTCTGACGTTTGTAATATTCTCACAATAAGCTAATTAGCTCAATTGGAGCATTTCTAGCATGTTTGGTTGAAATTGGAAAGTTACATTTATCAGTTTTGTCAGACGTTTGTAATATTCTCACAAAAAGCTAATTAGCTCAAATGGAGCATTTCTAGCATGTTTGGTTGAAATTGGAAATTTACATTTTTCACTTTTGTCAGCCGTTTGTAATATTCTCAAAATAAGCTAATTAGCTCAATTGGAGCATTTCTAGCATGTTTGGTTGAAATTGGAAATTTGCATTTTTCACTTTTGTCTGACAATTGCAATATTCTCCCAATAAGCTAATTAGCTCAATTGGAGCATTTCTAGCATGTTTGGTTGAAATTGGAAATTTACATTTTTCAGTTTTGTCAGACGTTTGTAAAATTCTTACAGTAGGCTTATTTGCGCAATTTGAGCATTTCTAGCATGTTTGGTTGAAATTGGAAATTTACATTTTTCAGTTTTGTCAGACGTTTGTAATATTCTCACAATAAGCTAATTAGCTCAATTGGAGCATTTCTAGCATGTTTGGTTGAAATTGGAAATTTACATTTTTCAGTTTTGTGAGACGTTTGTAATATTCTCACAATAAGCTAATTAGCTCAATTGGAGCATTTCTAGCATGTTTAGTTGAAATTGGAAATTTACATTTTTCAGTTTTGTCAGACGTTTGTAATATTCTCACAATAAGCTAATTAGCTCAATTGGAGCATTTCTAGCATGTTTGGTTGAAATTGGAAATTTACATTTTTCACTTTTGTCAGGCAATTGCAATATTCTCTCAATAAGCTAATTAGCTCAATTGGAGCATTTCTAGCATGTTTGGTTGAAATTGGAAATTTAAATTTTTCAGTTTTGTCAGACGTTTGTAAAATTCTTACAGTAGGCTTCTATGCGCAATTTGAGCATTTCTAGCATGTTTGGTTGAAATTGGAAATTTACATTTTTCACTTTTGTCAGACATTTGTAATATTCTCACAATAAGCTAATTAGCTCAATTGGAGCATTTCTAGCATGTTTGGTTGAAATTGGAAATTTAAATTTTTCGCTTTTGTCAGACAATTGCAATATTCTCACAATAAGCTAATTAGCTCAATTGGAGCATTTCTAGCATGTTTGGTTGAAATTGGAAATTTACATTTTTCAGTTTTGCCAGACGTTTGTAATATTCTCACAATAAGCTAATTAGCTCAATTGGAGCATTTCTAGCATGTTTGGTTGAAATTGGAAATTTACATTTTTCACTTTTGTCAGACGTTTGTAAAATTCTTACAGTAGGCTTATTTGCGCAATTTGAGCATTTCTAGCATGTTTGGTTGAAATTGGAAATTTACATTTTTCAGTTTTGTCAGACGTTTGTAATATTCTCACAATAAGCTAATTAGCTCAATTGGAGCATTTCTAGCATGTTTGGTTGAAATTGGAAATTTACATTTTTCACTTTTGTCAGGCAATTGCAATATTCTCTCAATAAGCTAATTAGCTCAATTGGAGCATTTCTAGCATGTTTGGTTGAAATTGGAAATTTAAATTTTTCAGTTTTGTCAGACGTTTGTAAAATTCTTACAGTAGGCTTCTATGCGCAATTTGAGCATTTCTAGCATGTTTGGTTGAAATTGGAAATTTCTATTTTTCAGTTTTGTCAGACGTTTGTAATATTCTCACAATAAGCTAATTAGCTCAATTGGAGCATTTCTAGCATGTTTGGTTGAAATTGGAAATTTAAATTTTTCGCTTTTGTCAGACAATTGCAATATTCTCACAATAAGCTAATTAGCTCAATTGGAGCATTTCTAGCATGTTTGGTTGAAATTGGAAATTTACATTTTTCAGTTTTGCCAGACGTTTGTAATATTCTCACAATAAGCTAATTAGCTCAATTGGAGCATTTCTAGCATGTTTGGTTGAAATTGGAAATTTACATTTTTCACTTTTGTCAGACGTTTGTAAAACTCTTACAGTAGGCTTATTTGCGCAATTTGAGCATTTCTAGCATGTTTGGTTGAAATTGGAAATTTACATTTTTCAGTTTTGTCAGACGTTTGTAATATTCTCACAATAAGCTAATTAGCTCAATTGGAGCATTTCTAGCATGTTTGGTTGAAATTGGAAATTTACATTTTTCACTT
Source organism: Watersipora subatra (assembly GCF_963576615.1). Lineage (NCBI taxonomy): Eukaryota > Metazoa > Bryozoa > Gymnolaemata > Cheilostomatida > Watersiporidae > Watersipora > Watersipora subatra. The sequence goes on along the minus strand of NW_027045358.1, from coordinate 65,293 downwards.
TTGTCAGACAATTGCAATATTCTCACAATAAGCTAATTAGCTCAATTGGAGCATTTCTAGCATGTTTGGTTGAAATTGGAAACTTACATTTTTCAGCTTTGTCAGACGTTTGTAATATTCTCACAATAAGCTAATTAGCTCAATTGGAGCATTTCTAGCATGTTTGGTTGAAATTGGAAATTTACATTTTTCAGTTTTGTCAGACGTTTGTAATATTCTCACAATAAGCTAATTAGCTCAATTGGAGCATTTCTAGCATGTTTGGTTGAAATTGGAACTTTACATTTTTCACTTTTGTCAGACAATTGCAATATTCTCACAATAAGCTAATTAGCTCAATTGGAGCATTTCTAGCATGTTTGGTTGAAATTGGAAATTTACATTTTTCACTTTTGTCAGACAATTGCAATATTCTCACAATAAGCTAATTAGCTCAATTGGAGCATTTCTAGCATGTTTAGTTGAAATTGGAAATTTACATTTTTCAGTTTTGTCATACGTTTGTAATATTCTCACAAAAAGCTAATTAGCTCAATTGGAGCATTTCTAGCATGTTTGGTTGAAATTGGAAATTTACATTTTTCAGTTTTGTCAGACGTTTGTAATATTCTCACAATAAGCTAATTAGCTCAATTGGAGCATTTCTAGCATGTTTGGTTGAAATTGGAAATTTACATTTTTCAGTTTTGTCAGACGTTTGTAATATTCTCACAATAAGCTAATTAGCTCAATTGGAGCATTTCTAGCATGTTTGGTTGAAATTGGAAATTTACATTTATCAGTTTTGTCAGACGTTTGTAATATTCTCACAAAAAGCTAATTAGCTCAAATGGAGCATTTCTAGCATGTTTGGTTGAAATTGGAAATTTACATTTTTCAGTTTTGTCAGCCGTTTGTAATATTCTCACAATAAGCTAATTAGCTCAATTGGAGCATTTCTAGCATGTTTGGTTGAAATTGGAAATTTACATTTTTCACTTTTGTCAGACAATTGCAATATTCTCACAATAAGCTAATTAGCTCAATTGGAGCATTTCTAGCATGTTTGGTTGAAATTGGAAATTTACATTTTTCAGTTTTGTCAGACGTTTGTAATATTCTCACAATAAGCTAATTAGCTCAATTGGAGCATTTCTAGCATGTTTAGCTGAAATTGGAAATTTACATTTTTCAGTTTTGTCAGACGTTTGTAATATTCTCACAATAAGCTAATTAGCTCAATTGGAGCATTTCTAGCATGTTTGGTTGAAATTGAAAATTTACATTTTCAGTTTTGTCAGACGTTTGTAAAATTCTTACAGTAGGCTTATTTGCGCAATTGGAGCATTTCTAGCATGTTTGATTGAAATTGGAAATTTACATTTTTCACTTTTGTCAGGCAATTGTAATATTCTCTCAATAAGCTAATTAGCTCAATTGGAGCATTTCTAGCATGTTTGGTTGAAATTGGAAATTTAAATTTTTCAGTTTTGTCAGACGTTTGTAAAATTCTTACAGTAGGCTCATATGCGCAATTTGAGCATTTCTAGCATGTTTGGTTGAAATTGGAAATTTACATTTTTCACTTTTGTCAGACGTTTGTAATATTCTCACAATAAGCTAATTAGCTCAATTGGAGCATTTCTAGCATGTTTGGTTGAAATTGGAAATTTAAATTTTTCGCTTTTGTCAGACAATTGCAATATTCTCACAATAAGCTAATTAGCTCAATTGGAGCATTTCTAGCATGTTTGGTTGAAATTGGAAATTTACATTTTTCAGTTTTGTCAGACGTTTGTAATATTCTCACAATAAGCTAATTAGCTCAATTGGAGCATTTCTAGCATGTTTGGTTGAAATTGGAAATTTACATTTTTCACTTTTGTCAGACGTTTGTAAAATTCTTACAGTAGGCTTATTTGCGCAATTTGAGCATTTCTAGCATGTTTGGTTGAAATTGGAAATTTACATTTTTCAGTTTTGTCAGACGTTTGTAATATTCTCACAATAAGCTAATTAGCTCAATTGGAGCATTTCTAGCATGTTTGGTTGAAATTGGAAATTTACATTTTTCACTTTTGTCAGACAATTGCAATATTCTCACAATAAGCTAATTAGCTCAATTGGAGCATTTCTAGCATGTTTGGTTGAAATTGGAAATTTACATTTTTCAGCTTTGTCAGACGTTTGTAATATTCTCACAATAAGCTAATTAGCTCAATTGGAGCATTTCTAGCATGTTTGGTTGAAATTGGAAATTTACATTTTTCAGTTTTGTCAGACGTTTGTAATATTCTCACAATAAGCTAATTAGCTCAATTGGAGCATTTCTAGCATGTTTGGTTGAAATTGGAACTTTACATTTTTCACTTTTGTCAGACAATTGCAATATTCTCACAATAAGCTAATTAGCTCAATTGGAGCATTTCTAGCATGTTTGGTTGAAATTGGAAATTTACATTTTTCACTTTTGTCAGACAATTGCAATATTCTCACAATAAGCTAATTAGCTCAATTGGAGCATTTCTAGCATGTTTAGTTGAAATTGGAAATTTACCTTTTTCAGTTTTGTCATACGTTTGTAATATTCTCACAATAAGCTAATTAGCTCGATTGGAGCATTTCTAGCATGTTTGGTTGAAATTGGAAATTTACATTTTTCAGTTTTGTCAGACGTTTGTAATATTCTCACAATAAGCTAATTAGCTCAATTGGAGCATTTCTAGCATGTTTGGTTGAAATTGGAAATTTACATTTTTCACTTTTGTCAGACGTTTGTAATATTCTCACAATAAGCTAATTAGCTCAATTGGAGCATTTCTAGCATGTTTGGTTGAAATTGGCAATTTACATTTATCAGATTTGTCAGACGTTTGTAATATTCTCACAGAAAGCTAATTAGCTCAAATGGAGCATTTCTAGCATGTTTGGTTGAAATTGGAAATTTACATTTTTCAGTTTTGTCAGCCGTTTGTAATATTCTCACAATAAGCTAATTAGCTCAATTGGAGCATTTCTAGCATGTTTGGTTGAAATTGGAAATTTACATTTTTCACTTTTGTCAGACAATTGCAATATTCTCACAATAAGCTAATTAGCTCAATTGGAGCATTTCTAGCATGTTTGGTTGAAATTGGAAATTTACATTTTTCAGTTTTGTTAGACGTTTGTAATATTCTCACAATAAGCTAATTAGCTCAATTGGAGCATTTCTAGCATGTTTGGTTGAAATTGGAAATTTACATTTTCACTTTTGTCAGACAATTGCAATATTCTCACAATAAGCTAATTAGCTCAATTGGAGCATTTCTAGCATGTTTGGTTGAAATTGGAAACTTACATTTTTCACTTTTGTCAGACAATTGCAATATTCTCACAATAAGCTAATTAGCTCAATTGGAGCATTTCTAGCATGTTTGGTTGAAATTGGAAAATTACATTTTTCAGTTTTGTCAGACGTTTGTAATATTCTCACAATAAGCTAATTAGCTCAATTGGAGCATTTTTAGCATGTTTGGTTGAAATTGGAAATTTAAATTTTTCAGTTTTGTCAGATGTTTGTAAAATTCTTACAGTAGGCTTATATGCGCAATTTGAACATTTCTAGCATGTTTGGTTGAAATTGGAAATTTACATTTTTCACTTTTGTCAGACGTTTGTAATATTCTCACAATAAACTAATTAGCTCAATTGGAGCATTTCTAGCATGTTTGGTTGAAATTGGAAATTTACATTTTTCAGTTTTGTCAGACGTTTGTAATATTCTCACAATAAGCTAATTAGCTAAATTGGAGCATTTCTAGCATGTTTGGTTGAAATTGGAAATTTACATTTTTCACTTTTGTCAGACAATTGCAATATTCTCACAATAAGCTAATTAGCTCAATTGGAGCATTTCTAGCATGTTTGGTTGAAATTGGAAATTTACATTTTTCAGTTTTGTCAGACGTTTGTAATATTCTCACAATAAGTTAATTAGCTCAATTGGAGCATTTCTAGCATGTTTGGTTGAAATTGGAAATTTACATTTTTCAGTTTTGTCAGACGTTGGTAATATTCTCACAATAAGCTAATTAGCTCAATTGGAGCATTTCTAGCATGTTTGGTTGAAATTGGAACTTTACATTTTTCACTTTTGTCAGACAATTGCAATATTCTCACAATAAGCTAATTAGCTCAATTGGAGCATTTCTAGCATGTTTGGTTGAAATTGGAAATTTACATTTTTCACTTTTGTCCGACAATTGCAATATTCTCACAATAAGCTAATTAGCTCAATTTCAGCATTTCTAGCATGTTTAGTTGAAATTGGAAATTTACATTTTTCAGTTTTGTCATACGTTTGTAATATTCTCACAATAAGCTAATTAGCTCAATTGGAGCATTTCTAGCATGTTTGGTTGAAATTGGAAATTTACATTTTTCAGTTTTGTCAGACGTTGGTAATATTCTCACAATAAGCTAATTAGCTCAATTGGAGCATTTCTAGCATGTTTGGTTGAAATTGGAACTTTACATTTTTCACTTTTGTCAGACAATTGCAATATTCTCACAATAAGCTAATTAGCTCAATTGGAGCATTTCTAGCATGTTTGGTTGAAATTGGAAATTTACATTTTTCACTTTTGTCCGACAATTGCAATATTCTCACAATAAGCTAATTAGCTCAATTGGAGCATTTCTAGCATGTTTAGTTGAAATTGGAAATTTACATTTTTCAGTTTTGTCATACGTTTGTAATATTCTCACAATAAGCTAATTAGCTCAATTGGAGCATTTCTAGCATGTTTGGTTGAAATTGGAAATTTACATTTTTCAGTTTTGTCAGACGTTGGTAATATTCTCACAATAAGCTAATTAGCTCAATTGGAGCATTTCTAGCATGTTTGGTTGAAATTGGAACTTTACATTTTTCACTTTTGTCAGACAATTGCAATATTCTCACAATAAGCTAATTAGCTCAATTGGAGCATTTCTAGCATGTTTGGTTGAAATTGGAAATTTACATTTTTCACTTTTGTCAGACAATTGCAATATTCTCACAATAAGCTAATTAGCTCAATTGGAGCATTTCTAGCATGTTTAGTTGAAATTGGAAATTTACATTTTTCAGTTTTGTCATACGTTTGTAATATTCTCACAATAAGCTAATTAGCTCAATTGGAGCATTTCTAGCATGTTTGGTTGAAATTGGAAATTTACATTTTTCAGTTTTGTCAGACGTTTGTAATATTCTCACAATAAGCTAATTAGCTCAATTGGAGCATTTCTAGCATGTTTGGTTGAAATTGGAAATTTACATTTTTCACTTTTGTCAGACGTTTGTAATATTCTCACAATAAGCTAATTAGCTCAATTGGAGCATTTCTAGCATGTTTGGTTGAAATTGAAAATTTACATTTATCAGTTTTGTCAGACGTTTGTAATATTCTCACAGAAAGCTAATTAGCTCAAATGGAGCATTTCTAGCATGTTTGGTTGAAATTGGAAATTTACATTTTTCAGTTTTGCCAGACGTTTGTAATATTCTCACAATAAGCTAATTAGCTCAATTGGAGCATTTCTAGCATGTTTGGTTGAAATTGGAAATTTACATTTTTCACTTTTGTCAGACGTTTGTAAAATTCTTACAGTAGGCTTATTTGCGCAATTTGAGCATTTCTAGCATGTTTGGTTGAAATTGGAAATTTACATTTTTCAGTTTTGTCAGACGTTTGTAATATTCTCACAATAAGCTAATTAGCTCAATTGGAGCATTTCTAGCATGTTTGGTTGAAATTGGAAATTTACATTTTTCACTTTTGTCAGGCAATTGCAATATTCTCTCAATAAGCTAATTAGCTCAATTGGAGCATTTCTAGCATGTTTGGTTGAAATTGGAAATTTAAATTTTTCAGTTTTGTCAGACGTTTGTAAAATTCTTACAGTAGGCTTCTATGCGCAATTTGAGCATTTCTAGCATGTTTGGTTGAAATTGGAAATTTCTATTTTTCAGTTTTGTCAGACGTTTGTAATATTCTCACAATAAGCTAATTAGCTCAATTGGAGCATTTCTAGCATGTTTGGTTGAAATTGGAAATTTAAATTTTTCGCTTTTGTCAGACAATTGCAATATTCTCACAATAAGCTAATTAGCTCAATTGGAGCATTTCTAGCATGTTTGGTTGAAATTGGAAATTTACATTTTTCAGTTTTGCCAGACGTTTGTAATATTCTCACAATAAGCTAATTAGCTCAATTGGAGCATTTCTAGCATGTTTGGTTGAAATTGGAAATTTACATTTTTCACTTTTGTCAGACGTTTGTAAAATTCTTACAGTAGGCTTATTTGCGCAATTTGAGCATTTCTAGCATGTTTGGTTGAAATTGGAAATTTACATTTTTCAGTTTTGTCAGACGTTTGTAATATTCTCACAATAAGCTAATTAGCTCAATTGGAGCATTTCTAGCATGTTTGGTTGAAATTGGAAATTTACATTTTTCACTTTTGTCAGACAATTGCAATATTCTCACAATAAGCTAATTAGCTCAATTGGAGCATTTCTAGCATGTTTGGTTGAAATTGGAAACTTACATTTTTCAGCTTTGTCAGACGTTTGTAATATTCTCACAATAAGCTAATTAGCTCAATTGGAGCATTTCTAGCATGTTTGGTTGAAATTGGAAATTTACATTTTTCAGTTTTGTCAGACGTTTGTAATATTCTCACAATAAGCTAATTAGCTCAATTGGAGCATTTCTAGCATGTTTGGTTGAAATTGGAACTTTACATTTTTCACTTTTGTCAGACAATTGCAATATTCTCACAATAAGCTAATTAGCTCAATTGGAGCATTTCTAGCATGTTTGGTTGAAATTGGAAATTTACATTTTTCACTTTTGTCAGACAATTGCAATATTCTCACAATAAGCTAATTAGCTCAATTGGAGCATTTCTAGCATGTTTAGTTGAAATTGGAAATTTACATTTTTCAGTTTTGTCATACGTTTGTAATATTCTCACAAAAAGCTAATTAGCTCAATTGGAGCATTTCTAGCATGTTTGGTTGAAATTGGAAATTTACATTTTTCAGTTTTGTCAGACGTTTGTAATATTCTCACAATAAGCTAATTAGCTCAATTGGAGCATTTCTAGCATGTTTGGTTGAAATTGGAAATTTACATTTTTCAGTTTTGTCAGACGTTTGTAATATTCTCACAATAAGCTAATTAGCTCAATTGGAGCATTTCTAGCATGTTTGGTTGAAATTGGAAATTTACATTTATCAGTTTTGTCAGACGTTTGTAATATTCTCACAAAAAGCTAATTAGCTCAAATGGAGCATTTCTAGCATGTTTGGTTGAAATTGGAAATTTACATTTTTCAGTTTTGTCAGCCGTTTGTAATATTCTCACAATAAGCTAATTAGCTCAATTGGAGCATTTCTAGCATGTTTGGTTGAAATTGGAAATTTACATTTTTCACTTTTGTCAGACAATTGCAATATTCTCACAATAAGCTAATTAGCTCAATTGGAGCATTTCTAGCATGTTTGGTTGAAATTGGAAATTTACATTTTTCAGTTTTGTCAGACGTTTGTAATATTCTCACAATAAGCTAATTAGCTCAATTGGAGCATTTCTAGCATGTTTAGCTGAAATTGGAAATTTACATTTTTCAGTTTTGTCAGACGTTTGTAATATTCTCACAATAAGCTAATTAGCTCAATTGGAGCATTTCTAGCATGTTTGGTTGAAATTGAAAATTTACATTTTCAGTTTTGTCAGACGTTTGTAAAATTCTTACAGTAGGCTTATTTGCGCAATTGGAGCATTTCTAGCATGTTTGATTGAAATTGGAAATTTACATTTTTCACTTTTGTCAGGCAATTGTAATATTCTCTCAATAAGCTAATTAGCTCAATTGGAGCATTTCTAGCATGTTTGGTTGAAATTGGAAATTTAAATTTTTCAGTTTTGTCAGACGTTTGTAAAATTCTTACAGTAGGCTCATATGCGCAATTTGAGCATTTCTAGCATGTTTGGTTGAAATTGGAAATTTACATTTTTCACTTTTGTCAGACGTTTGTAATATTCTCACAATAAGCTAATTAGCTCAATTGGAGCATTTCTAGCATGTTTGGTTGAAATTGGAAATTTAAATTTTTCGCTTTTGTCAGACAATTGCAATATTCTCACAATAAGCTAATTAGCTCAATTGGAGCATTTCTAGCATGTTTGGTTGAAATTGGAAATTTACATTTTTCAGTTTTGTCAGACGTTTGTAATATTCTCACAATAAGCTAATTAGCTCAATTGGAGCATTTCTAGCATGTTTGGTTGAAATTGGAAATTTACATTTTTCACTTTTGTCAGACGTTTGTAAAATTCTTACAGTAGGCTTATTTGCGCAATTTGAGCATTTCTAGCATGTTTGGTTGAAATTGGAAATTTACATTTTTCAGTTTTGTCAGACGTTTGTAATATTCTCACAATAAGCTAATTAGCTCAATTGGAGCATTTCTAGCATGTTTGGTTGAAATTGGAAATTTACATTTTTCACTTTTGTCAGACAATTGCAATATTCTCACAATAAGCTAATTAGCTCAATTGGAGCATTTCTAGCATGTTTGGTTGAAATTGGAAATTTACATTTTTCAGCTTTGTCAGACGTTTGTAATATTCTCACAATAAGCTAATTAGCTCAATTGGAGCATTTCTAGCATGTTTGGTTGAAATTGGAAATTTACATTTTTCAGTTTTGTCAGACGTTTGTAATATTCTCACAATAAGCTAATTAGCTCAATTGGAGCATTTCTAGCATGTTTGGTTGAAATTGGAACTTTACATTTTTCACTTTTGTCAGACAATTGCAATATTCTCACAATAAGCTAATTAGCTCAATTGGAGCATTTCTAGCATGTTTGGTTGAAATTGGAAATTTACATTTTTCACTTTTGTCAGACAATTGCAATATTCTCACAATAAGCTAATTAGCTCAATTGGAGCATTTCTAGCATGTTTAGTTGAAATTGGAAATTTACCTTTTTCAGTTTTGTCATACGTTTGTAATATTCTCACAATAAGCTAATTAGCTCGATTGGAGCATTTCTAGCATGTTTGGTTGAAATTGGAAATTTACATTTTTCAGTTTTGTCAGACGTTTGTAATATTCTCACAATAAGCTAATTAGCTCAATTGGAGCATTTCTAGCATGTTTGGTTGAAATTGGAAATTTACATTTTTCACTTTTGTCAGACGTTTGTAATATTCTCACAATAAGCTAATTAGCTCAATTGGAGCATTTCTAGCATGTTTGGTTGAAATTGGCAATTTACATTTATCAGATTTGTCAGACGTTTGTAATATTCTCACAGAAAGCTAATTAGCTCAAATGGAGCATTTCTAGCATGTTTGGTTGAAATTGGAAATTTACATTTTTCAGTTTTGTCAGCCGTTTGTAATATTCTCACAATAAGCTAATTAGCTCAATTGGAGCATTTCTAGCATGTTTGGTTGAAATTGGAAATTTACATTTTTCACTTTTGTCAGACAATTGCAATATTCTCACAATAAGCTAATTAGCTCAATTGGAGCATTTCTAGCATGTTTGGTTGAAATTGGAAATTTACATTTTTCAGTTTTGTTAGACGTTTGTAATATTCTCACAATAAGCTAATTAGCTCAATTGGAGCATTTCTAGCATGTTTGGTTGAAATTGGAAATTTACATTTTCACTTTTGTCAGACAATTGCAATATTCTCACAATAAGCTAATTAGCTCAATTGGAGCATTTCTAGCATGTTTGGTTGAAATTGGAAACTTACATTTTTCACTTTTGTCAGACAATTGCAATATTCTCACAATAAGCTAATTAGCTCAATTGGAGCATTTCTAGCATGTTTGGTTGAAATTGGAAAATTACATTTTTCAGTTTTGTCAGACGTTTGTAATATTCTCACAATAAGCTAATTAGCTCAATTGGAGCATTTTTAGCATGTTTGGTTGAAATTGGAAATTTAAATTTTTCAGTTTTGTCAGATGTTTGTAAAATTCTTACAGTAGGCTTATATGCGCAATTTGAGCATTTCTAGCATGTTTGGTTGAAATTGGAAATTTACATTTTTCACTTTTGTCAGACGTTTGTAATATTCTCACAATAAACTAATTAGCTCAATTGGAGCATTTCTAGCATGTTTGGTTGAAATTGGAAATTTACATTTTTCAGTTTTGTCAGACGTTTGTAATATTCTCACAATAAGCTAATTAGCTAAATTGGAGCATTTCTAGCATGTTTGGTTGAAATTGGAAATTTACATTTTTCACTTTTGTCAGACAATTGCAATATTCTCACAATAAGCTAATTAGCTCAATTGGAGCATTTCTAGCATGTTTGGTTGAAATTGGAAATTTACATTTTTCAGTTTTGTCAGACGTTTGTAATATTCTCACAATAAGTTAATTAGCTCAATTGGAGCATTTCTAGCATGTTTGGTTGAAATTGGAAATTTACATTTTTCAGTTTTGTCAGACGTTGGTAATATTCTCACAATAAGCTAATTAGCTCAATTGGAGCATTTCTAGCATGTTTGGTTGAAATTGGAACTTTACATTTTTCACTTTTGTCAGACAATTGCAATATTCTCACAATAAGCTAATTAGCTCAATTGGAGCATTTCTAGCATGTTTGGTTGAAATTGGAAATTTACATTTTTCACTTTTGTCCGACAATTGCAATATTCTCACAATAAGCTAATTAGCTCAATTGGAGCATTTCTAGCATGTTTAGTTGAAATTGGAAATTTACATTTTTCAGTTTTGTCATACGTTTGTAATATTCTCACAATAAGCTAATTAGCTCAATTGGAGCATTTCTAGCATGTTTGGTTGAAATTGGAAATTTACATTTTTCAGTTTTGTCAGACGTTGGTAATATTCTCACAATAAGCTAATTAGCTCAATTGGAGCATTTCTAGCATGTTTGGTTGAAATTGGAACTTTACATTTTTCACTTTTGTCAGACAATTGCAATATTCTCACAATAAGCTAATTAGCTCAATTGGAGCATTTCTAGCATGTTTGGTTGAAATTGGAAATTTACATTTTTCACTTTTGTCCGACAATTGCAATATTCTCACAATAAGCTAATTAGCTCAATTGGAGCATTTCTAGCATGTTTAGTTGAAATTGGAAATTTACATTTTTCAGTTTTGTCATACGTTTGTAATATTCTCACAATAAGCTAATTAGCTCAATTGGAGCATTTCTAGCATGTTTGGTTGAAATTGGAAATTTACATTTTTCAGTTTTGTCAGACGTTGGTAATATTCTCACAATAAGCTAATTAGCTCAATTGGAGCATTTCTAGCATGTTTGGTTGAAATTGGAACTTTACATTTTTCACTTTTGTCAGACAATTGCAATATTCTCACAATAAGCTAATTAGCTCAATTGGAGCATTTCTAGCATGTTTGGTTGAAATTGGAAATTTACATTTTTCACTTTTGTCAGACAATTGCAATATTCTCACAATAAGCTAATTAGCTCAATTGGAGCATTTCTAGCATGTTTAGTTGAAATTGGAAATTTACATTTTTCAGTTTTGTCATACGTTTGTAATATTCTCACAATAAGCTAATTAGCTCAATTGGAGCATTTCTAGCATGTTTGGTTGAAATTGGAAATTTACATTTTTCAGTTTTGTCAGACGTTTGTAATATTCTCACAATAAGCTAATTAGCTCAATTGGAGCATTTCTAGCATGTTTGGTTGAAATTGGAAATTTACATTTTTCACTTTTGTCAGACGTTTGTAATATTCTCACAATAAGCTAATTAGCTCAATTGGAGCATTTCTAGCATGTTTGGTTGAAATTGAAAATTTACATTTATCAGTTTTGTCAGACGTTTGTATTATTCTCACAGAAAGCTAATTAGCTCAAATGGAGCATTTCTAGCATGTTTGGTTGAAATTGGAAATTTACATTTTTCAGTTTTGTCAGCCGTTTGTAATATTCTCACAATAAGCTAATTAGCTCAATTGGAGCATTTCTAGCATGTTTGGTTGAAATTGGAAATTTACATTTTTCACTTTTGTCAGACAATTGCAATATTCTCACAATAAGCTAATTAGCTCAATTGGAGCATTTCTAGCATGTTTGGTTGAAATTGGAAATTTACATTTTTCAGTTTTGTTAGACATTTGTAATATTCTCACAATAAGCTAATTAGCTCAATTGGAGCATTTCTAGCATGTTTGGTTGAAATTGGAAATTTACATTTTTCACTTTTGTCAGACAATTGCAATATTCTCACAATAAGCTAATTAGCTCAATTGGAGCATTTCTAGCATGTTTGGTTGAAATTGGAAACTTACATTTTTCACTTTTGTCAGACAATTGCAATATTCTCACAATAAGCTAATTAGCTCAATTGGAGCATTTCTAGCATGTTTGGTTGAAATTGGAAAATTACATTTTTCAGTTTTGTCAGACGTTTGTAATATTCTCACAATAAGCTAATTAGCTCAATTGGAGCATTTCTAGCATGTTTGGTTGAAATTGGAAATTTAAATTTTTCAGTTTTGTCAGACGTTTGTAAAATTCTTACAGTAGGCTTATATGCGCAATTTGAGCATCTCTAGCATGTTTGGTTGAAATTGGAAATTTAAATTTTTCACTTTTGTCAGACGTTTGTAATATTCTCACAATAAACTAATTAGCTCAATTGGAGCATTTCTAGCATGTTTGGTTGAAATATGAAATTTACATTTTTCGCTTTTGTCAGACAATTGCAATATTCTCACAATAAGCTAATTAGCTCAATTGGAGCATTTCTAGCATGTATGGTTGAAATTGGAAATTTACATTTTTCAGTTTTGTCAGACGTTTGTAATATTCTCACAATAAGCTAATTAGCTCAATTGGAGCATTTCTAGCATGTTTGGTTGAAATTGGAAATTTACATTTTTCACTTTTGTCAGACAATTGCAATATTCTCACAATAAGCTAATTAGCTCAATTGGAGCATTTCTAGCATGTTTGGTTGAAATTGGAAATTTACATTTTTCAGTTTTGTCAGACGTTTGTAATATTCTCACAATAAGCTAATTAGCTCAATTGGAGCATTTCTAGCATGTTTGGTTGAAATTGGAAATTTACATTTTTCAGTTTTGTCAGACGTTGGTAATATTCTCACAATAAGCTAATTAGCTCAATTGGAGCATTTCTAGCATGTTTGGTTGAAATTGGAACTTTACATTTTTCACTTTTGTCAGACAATTGCAATATTCTCACAATAAGCTAATTAGCTCAATTGGAGCATTTCTAGCATGTTTGGTTGAAATTGGAAATTTACATTTTTCACTTTTGTCCGACAATTGCAATATTCTCACAATAAGCTAATTAGCTCAATTGGAGCATTTCTAGCATGTTTAGTTGAAATTGGAAATTTACATTTTTCAGTTTTGTCATACGTTTGTAATATTCTCACAATAAGCTAATTAGCTCAATTGGAGCATTTCTAGCATGTTTGGTTGAAATTGGAAATTTACATTTTTTAGTTTTGTCAGACGTTTGTAATATTCTCACAATAAGCTAATTAGCTCAATTGGAGCATTTCTAGCATGTTTGGTTGAAATTGGAAATTTACATTTTTCAGTTTTGTCAGACGTTTGTAATATTCTCACAATAAGCTAATTAGCTCAATTTGAGCATTTCTAGCATGTTTGGTTGAAATTGGAAATTTACATTTATCAGTTTTGTCAGACGTTTGTAATATTCTCAAAAAAAGCTAATTAGCTCAAATGGAGCATTTCTAGCATATTTGGTTGAAATTGGAAAATTACATTTTTCACTTTTGTCAGCCGTTTGTGATATTCTCACAATAAGCTAATTAGCTCAATTGGAGCATTTCTAGCATGTTTGGTTGAAATTGGAAATTTACATTTTTCACTTTTGTCAGACAATTGCAATATTCTCACAATAAGCTGTTTAGCTCAATTGGAGCATTTCTAGCATGTTTGGTTGAAATTGGAAATTTACATTTTTCACTTTTGTCAGACGTTTGTAATATTCTCACAATAAGCTAATTAGCTCAATTGGAGCATTTCTAGCATGTTTGGTTGAAATTGGAAATTTACATTTTTCACTTTTGTCAGACAATTGCAATATTCTCACAATAAGCTAATTAGCTCAATTGGAGCATTTCTAGCATGTTTGGTTGAAATTGGAAATTTACATTTTTCACTTTTGTCAGACGGTTGTAATATTCTCACAATAAGCTAATTAGCTCAATTGGAGCATTTCTAGCTTGTTTGGTTGAAATTGGAAATTAACATTTTTCAGTTTGGTCAGACGTTTGTAATATTCTCACAATAAGCTAATTAGCTCAATTGGAGCATTTCTAGCATGTTCGGTTGAAATTGGAAATCTCTATTTTTCAGTTTTGTCAGACGTTTGTTATATTATCACAATAAGCTAATTGGCTCAATTTGAGCATTTCTAGCATGTTTGGTTGAAATTGGAAATTTACATTTTTCACTTTTGTCGGACGTTTGTAATATTCTCACAATAAGCTAATTAGCTCAATTGGAGCATTTCTAGCATGTTTGGTTGAAATTGAAAATTTACATTTTTCAGTGTTGTCAGAGGTTTGTAATATTCTCACAATAAGCTGACTAGCTCAATTGGAGCATTTCTAGCATGTTTGGTTGAAATTGGAAATTTACATTTTTCAGTTTTGTCAGACGTTTGTAATATTCTCACAATAAGCTAATTAGCTCAATTGGAGCATTTCTAGCATGTTTAGTTAAAATTGGAAATTTACATTTTTCAGTTTTGTCAGACGTTTGTAATATTCTCACAATAAGCTAACTAGCTCAATTGGAGCATTTCTAGCATGTTTGGTTGAAATTGGAAATTTACATTTTTCAGTTTTGTCAGACAATTGCAATATTCTCACAATAAGCTAATTAGCTCAATTGGAGCATTTCTAGCATGTTTGGTTGAAATTGGAAATTTACATTTTTCAGTTTTGTCAGACGTTTGTAATATTCTCACAATAAGCTAATTAGCTCAATTGGAGCATTTCTAGCATGTTTGGTTGAAATTGGAAATTTGCATTTTTCACTTTTGTCAGACAATTGCAATATTCTCCCAATAAGCTAATTAGCTCAATTGGAGCATTTCTAGCATGTTTGGTTGAAATTGGAAATTTACATTTTTCAGTTTTGTCAGACGTTTGTAAAATTCTTACAGTAGGCTTATTTGCGCAATTTGAGCATTTCTAGCATGTTTGGTTGAAATTGGAAATTTACATTTTTCAGTTTTGTCAGACGTTTGTAATATTCTCACAATAAGCTAATTAGCTCAATTGGAGCATTTCTAGCATGTTTGGTTGAAATTGGAAATTTACATTTTTCAGTTTTGTCAGACGTTTGTAATATTCTCACAATAAGCTAATTAGCTCAATTGGAGCATTTCTAGCATGTTTAGTTGAAATTGGAAATTTACATTTTTCAGTTTTGTCAGACGTTTGTAATATTCTCACAATAAGCTAATTAGCTCAATTGGAGCATTTCTAGCATGTTTGGTTGAAATTGGAAAATTACATTTTTCACTTTTGTCAGGCAATTGCAATATTCTCTCAATAAGCTAATTAGCTCAATTGGAGCATTTCTAGCATGTTTGGTTGAAATTGGAAATTTAAATTTTTCAGTTTTGTCAGACGTTTGTAAAATTCTTACAGTAGGCTTATATGCGCAATTTGAGCATTTCTAGCATGTTTGGTTGAAATTGGAAATTTACATTTTTCACTTTTGTCAGACGTTTGTAATATTCTCACAATAAGCTAATTAGCTCAATTGGAGCATTTCTAGCATGTTTGGTTGAAATTGGAAATTTAAATTTTTCGCTTTTGTCAGACAATTGCAATATTCTCACAATAAGCTAATTAGCTCAATTGGAGCATTTCTAGCATGTTTGGTTGAAATTGAAAATTTACATCTTTCAGTTTTGTCAGACGTTTGTAATATTCTCACAATAAGCTAATTAGCTCAATTGTAGCATTTCTAGCATGTTTGGTTGAAATTGGAAATTTACATTTTTCACTTTTGTCAGACGTTTGTAAAATTCTTACTGTAGGCTTATTTGCGCAATTTGAGCATTTCTAGCATGTTTGGTTGAAATTGGAAATTTACATTTTTCAGTTTTGTCAGACGTTTGTAATATTCTCACAATAAGCTAATTAGCTCAATTGGAGCATTTCTAGCATGTTTGGTTGAAATTGGAAATTTACATTTTTCACTTTTGTCAGACAATTGCAATATTCTCACAATAAGCTAATTAGCTCAATTGGAGCATTTCTAGCATGTTTGGTTGAAATTGGAAATTTGCATTTTTCACTTTTGTCAGACAATTGCAATATTCTCCCAATAAGCTAATTAGCTCAATTGGAGCATTTCTAGCATGTTTGGTTGAAATTGGAAATTTACATTTTTCAGTTTTGTCAGGCGTTTGTAAAATTCTTACAGTAGGCTTATTTGCGCAATTTGAGCATTTCTAGCATGTTTGGTTGAAATTGGAAATTTACATTTTTCAGTTTTGTCAGACGTTTGTAATATTCTCACAATAAGCTAATTAGCTCAATTGGAGCATTTCTAGCATGTTTGGTTGAAATTGGAAATTTACATTTTTCAGTTTTGTCAGACGTTTGTAATATTCTCACAATAAGCTAATTAGCTCAATTGGAGCATTTCTAGCATGTTTAGTTGAAATTGGAAATTTACATTTTTCAGTTTTGTCAGACGTTTGTAATATTCTCACAATAAGCTAATTAGCTCAATTGGAGCATTTCTAGCATGTTTGGTTGAAATTGGAAAATTACATTTTTCACTTTTGTCAGGCAATTGCAATATTCTCTCAATAAGCTAATTAGCTCAATTGGAGCATTTCTAGCATGTTTGGTTGAAATTGGAAATTTAAATTTTTCAGTTTTGTCAGACGTTTGTAAAATTCTTACAGTAGGCTTATATGCGCAATTTGAGCATTTCTAGCATGTTTGGTTGAAATTGGAAATTTACATTTTTCACTTTTGTCAGACGTTTGTAATATTCTCACAATAAGCTAATTAGCTCAATTGGAGCATTTCTAGCATGTTTGGTTGAAATTGGAAATTTAAATTTTTCGCTTTTGTCAGACAATTGCAATATTCTCACAATAAGCTAATTAGCTCAATTGGAGCATTTCTAGCATGTTTGGTTGAAATTGAAAATTTACATCTTTCAGTTTTGTCAGACGTTTGTAATATTCTCACAATAAGCTAATTAGCTCAATTGTAGCATTTCTAGCATGTTTGGTTGAAATTGGAAATTTACATTTTTCACTTTTGTCAGACGTTTGTAAAATTCTTACTGTAGGCTTATTTGCGCAATTTGAGCATTTCTAGCATGTTTGGTTGAAATTGGAAATTTACATTTTTCAGTTTTGTCAGACGTTTGTAATATTCTCACAATAAGCTAATTAGCTCAATTGGAGCATTTCTAGCATGTTTGGTTGAAATTGGAAATTTACATTTTTCACTTTTGTCAGACAATTGCAATATTCTCACAATAAGCTAATTAGCTCAATTGGAGAATTTCTAGCATGTTTGGTTGAAATTGGAAATTTACATTTTTCAGCTTTGTCAGACGTTTGTAATATTCTCACAATAAGCTAATTAGCTCAATTGGAGCATTTCTAGCATGTTTGGTTGAAATTGGAAATTTACATTTTTCACTTTTGTCAGACAATTGCAATATTCTCACAATAAGCTAATTAGCTCAATTGGAGCATTTCTAGCATGTTTAGTTGAAATTGGAAATTTACATTTTTCAGTTTTGTCAGACGTTTGTAATATTCTCACAATAAGCTAATTAGCTCAATTGGAGCATTTCTAGCATGTTTGGTTGAAATTGGAAATTCACATTTTTCAGTTTTGTCAGACGTTTGTAATATTCTCACAATAAGCTAATTAGCTCAATTGGAGCATTTCTAGCATGTTTGGTTGAAATTGGAAATTTACATTTATCAGTTTTGTCAGACGTTTGTAATATTCTCACAAAAAGCTAATTAGCTCAAATGGAGCATTTCTAGCATGTTTGGTTGAAATTGGAAATTTACATTTTTCAATTTTGTCAGCCGTTTGTAATATTCTCACAATAAGCTAATTAGCTCAATTGGAGCATTTCTAGCATGTTTGGTTGAAATTGGAAATTTACATTTTTCACTTTTGTCAGACAATTGCAATATTCTCACAATAAGCTAATTAGCTCAATTGGAGCATTTCTAGCATGTTTGGTTGAAATTGGAAATTTAAATTTTTCAGTTTTGTCAGACGTTTGTAAAATTCTTACAGTAGGCTTATATGCGCAATTTGAGCATTTCTAGCATGTTTGGTTGAAATTGGAAATTTACATATTTCACTTTTGTCAGACGTTTGTAATATTCTCACAATAAACTAATTAGCTCAATTGGAGCATTTCTAGCAGGTTTGGTTGAAATTGGAAATTTACATTTTTCGCTTTTGTCAGACAATTGCAATATTCTCACAATAAGCTAATTAGCTCAATTTGAGCATTTCTAGCATGTTTGGTTGAAATTGGAAATTTACATTTCTCAGTTTTGTCAGACGTTTGTAATATTCTCACAATAAGCTAATTAGCTCAATTGGAGCATTTCTAGCATGTTTGGTTGAAATTGGAAATTTACATTTTTCAGTTTTGTCAGGCGTTTGTAAAATTCTTACAGTAGGCTTATTTGCGCAATTTGAGCATTTCTAGCATGTTTGGTTGAAATTGGAAATTTACATTTTTCAGTTTTGTCAGACGTTTGTAATATTCTCACAATAAGCTAATTAGCTCAATTGGAGCATTTCTAGCATGTTTGGTTGAAATTGGAAATTTACATTTTTCAGTTTTGTCAGACGTTTGTAATATTCTCACAATAAGCTAATTAGCTCAATTGGAGCATTTCTAGCATGTTTAGTTGAAATTGGAAATTTACATTTTTCAGTTTTGTCAGACGTTTGTAATATTCTCACAATAAGCTAATTAGCTCAATTGGAGCATTTCTAGCATGTTTGGTTGAAATTGGAAAATTACATTTTTCACTTTTGTCAGGCAATTGCAATATTCTCTCAATAAGCTAATTAGCTCAATTGGAGCATTTCTAGCATGTTTGGTTGAAATTGGAAATTTAAATTTTTCAGTTTTGTCAGACGTTTGTAAAATTCTTACAGTAGGCTTATATGCGCAATTTGAGCATTTCTAGCATGTTTGGTTGAAATTGGAAATTTACATTTTTCACTTTTGTCAGACGTTTGTAATATTCTCACAATAAGCTAATTAGCTCAATTGGAGCATTTCTAGCATGTTTGGTTGAAATTGGAAATTTAAATTTTTCGCTTTTGTCAGACAATTGCAATATTCTCACAATAAGCTAATTAGCTCAATTGGAGCATTTCTAGCATGTTTGGTTGAAATTGAAAATTTACATCTTTCAGTTTTGTCAGACGTTTGTAATATTCTCACAATAAGCTAATTAGCTCAATTGTAGCATTTCTAGCATGTTTGGTTGAAATTGGAAATTTACATTTTTCACTTTTGTCAGACGTTTGTAAAATTCTTACTGTAGGCTTATTTGCGCAATTTGAGCATTTCTAGCATGTTTGGTTGAAATTGGAAATTTACATTTTTCAGTTTTGTCAGACGTTTGTAATATTCTCACAATAAGCTAATTAGCTCAATTGGAGCATTTCTAGCATGTTTGGTTGAAATTGGAAATTTACATTTTTCACTTTTGTCAGACAATTGCAATATTCTCACAATAAGCTAATTAGCTCAATTGGAGAATTTCTAGCATGTTTGGTTGAAATTGGAAATTTACATTTTTCAGCTTTGTCAGACGTTTGTAATATTCTCACAATAAGCTAATTAGCTCAATTGGAGCATTTCTAGCATGTTTGGTTGAAATTGGAAATTTACATTTTTCACTTTTGTCAGACAATTGCAATATTCTCACAATAAGCTAATTAGCTCAATTGGAGCATTTCTAGCATGTTTAGTTGAAATTGGAAATTTACATTTTTCAGTTTTGTCAGACGTTTGTAATATTCTCACAATAAGCTAATTAGCTCAATTGGAGCATTTCTAGCATGTTTGGTTGAAATTGGAAATTCACATTTTTCAGTTTTGTCAGACGTTTGTAATATTCTCACAATAAGCTAATTAGCTCAATTGGAGCATTTCTAGCATGTTTGGTTGAAATTGGAAATTTACATTTATCAGTTTTGTCAGACGTTTGTAATATTCTCACAAAAAGCTAATTAGCTCAAATGGAGCATTTCTAGCATGTTTGGTTGAAATTGGAAATTTACATTTTTCAATTTTGTCAGCCGTTTGTAATATTCTCACAATAAGCTAATTAGCTCAATTGGAGCATTTCTAGCATGTTTGGTTGAAATTGGAAATTTACATTTTTCACTTTTGTCAGACAATTGCAATATTCTCACAATAAGCTAATTAGCTCAATTTGAGCATTTCTAGCATGTTTGGTTGAAATTGGAAATTTACATTTCTCAGTTTTGTCAGACGTTTGTAATATTCTCACAATAAGCTAATTAGCTCAATTGGAGCATTTCTAGCATGTTTGGTTGAAATTGGAAATTTACATTTTTCAGTTTTGTCAGGCGTTTGTAAAATTCTTACAGTAGGCTTATTTGCGCAATTTGAGCATTTCTAGCATGTTTGGTTGAAATTGGAAATTTACATTTTTCAGTTTTGTCAGACGTTTGTAATATTCTCACAATAAGCTAATTAGCTCAATTGGAGCATTTCTAGCATGTTTGGTTGAAATTGGAAATTTACATTTTTCAGTTTTGTCAGACGTTTGTAATATTCTCACAATAAGCTAATTAGCTCAATTGGAGCATTTCTAGCATGTTTAGTTGAAATTGGAAATTTACATTTTTCAGTTTTGTCAGACGTTTGTAATATTCTCACAATAAGCTAATTAGCTCAATTGGAGCATTTCTAGCATGTTTGGTTGAAATTGGAAAATTACATTTTTCACTTTTGTCAGGCAATTGCAATATTCTCTCAATAAGCTAATTAGCTCAATTGGAGCATTTCTAGCATGTTTGGTTGAAATTGGAAATTTAAATTTTTCAGTTTTGTCAGACGTTTGTAAAATTCTTACAGTAGGCTTATATGCGCAATTTGAGCATTTCTAGCATGTTTGGTTGAAATTGGAAATTTACATTTTTCACTTTTGTCAGACGTTTGTAATATTCTCACAATAAGCTAATTAGCTCAATTGGAGCATTTCTAGCATGTTTGGTTGAAATTGGAAATTTAAATTTTTCGCTTTTGTCAGACAATTGCAATATTCTCACAATAAGCTAATTAGCTCAATTGGAGCATTTCTAGCATGTTTGGTTGAAATTGAAAATTTACATCTTTCAGTTTTGTCAGACGTTTGTAATATTCTCACAATAAGCTAATTAGCTCAATTGTAGCATTTCTAGCATGTTTGGTTGAAATTGGAAATTTACATTTTTCACTTTTGTCAGACGTTTGTAAAATTCTTACTGTAGGCTTATTTGCGCAATTTGAGCATTTCTAGCATGTTTGGTTGAAATTGGAAATTTACATTTTTCAGTTTTGTCAGACGTTTGTAATATTCTCACAATAAGCTAATTAGCTCAATTGGAGCATTTCTAGCATGTTTGGTTGAAATTGGAAATTTACATTTTTCACTTTTGTCAGACAATTGCAATATTCTCACAATAAGCTAATTAGCTCAATTGGAGAATTTCTAGCATGTTTGGTTGAAATTGGAAATTTACATTTTTCAGCTTTGTCAGACGTTTGTAATATTCTCACAATAAGCTAATTAGCTCAATTGGAGCATTTCTAGCATGTTTGGTTGAAATTGGAAATTTACATTTTTCACTTTTGTCAGACAATTGCAATATTCTCACAATAAGCTAATTAGCTCAATTGGAGCATTTCTAGCATGTTTAGTTGAAATTGGAAATTTACATTTTTCAGTTTTGTCAGACGTTTGTAATATTCTCACAATAAGCTAATTAGCTCAATTGGAGCATTTCTAGCATGTTTGGTTGAAATTGGAAATTCACATTTTTCAGTTTTGTCAGACGTTTGTAATATTCTCACAATAAGCTAATTAGCTCAATTGGAGCATTTCTAGCATGTTTGGTTGAAATTGGAAATTTACATTTATCAGTTTTGTCAGACGTTTGTAATATTCTCACAAAAAGCTAATTAGCTCAAATGGAGCATTTCTAGCATGTTTGGTTGAAATTGGAAATTTACATTTTTCAATTTTGTCAGCCGTTTGTAATATTCTCACAATAAGCTAATTAGCTCAATTGGAGCATTTCTAGCATGTTTGGTTGAAATTGGAAATTTACATTTTTCACTTTTGTCAGACAATTGCAATATTCTCACAATAAGCTAATTAGCTCAATTGGAGCATTTCTAGCATGTTTGGTTGAAATTGGAAATTTAAATTTTTCAGTTTTGTCAGACGTTTGTAAAATTCTTACAGTAGGCTTATATGCGCAATTTGAGCATTTCTAGCATGTTTGGTTGAAATTGGAAATTTACATATTTCACTTTTGTCAGACGTTTGTAATATTCTCACAATAAACTAATTAGCTCAATTGGAGCATTTCTAGCAGGTTTGGTTGAAATTGGAAATTTACATTTTTCGCTTTTGTCAGACAATTGCAATATTCTCACAATAAGCTAATTAGCTCAATTTGAGCATTTCTAGCATGTTTGGTTGAAATTGGAAATTTACATTTCTCAGTTTTGTCAGACGTTTGTAATATTCTCACAATAAGCTAATTAGCTCAATTGGAGCATTTCTAGCATGTTTGGTTGAAATTGGAAATTTACATTTTTCAGTTTTGTCAGACGTTTGTACACTTCTTACAGTAAGCTTATTTCCGCATTTGGAGCATTTCTAGCATGTTTGGTTGAAATTGGAAATTTACATTTTTCAGTTTTGTCAGACGTTTGTAATATTCTCACAATAAGCTAATTAGCTCAATTGGAGCATTTCTAGCATGTTTGGTTGAAATTGGAAATTTACATTTTTCACTTTTGTCAGACAATTGCAATATTCTCACAATAAGCTGTTTAGCTCAATTGGAGCATTTCTAGCATGTTTGGTTGAAATTGGAAATTTACATTTTTCACTTTTGTCAGACGTTTGTAATATTCTCACAATAAGCTAATTAGCTCAATTGGAGCATTTCTAGCATGTTTGGTTGAAATTGGAAATTTACATTTTTCACTTTTGTCAGACAATTGCAATATTCTCACAATAAGCTAATTAGCTCAATTGGAGCATTTCTAGCATGTTTGGTTGAAATTGGAAATTTACATTTTTCACTTTTGTCAGACGGTTGTAATATTCTCACAATAAGCTAATTAGCTCAATTGGAGCATTTCTAGCTTGTTTGGTTGAAATTGGAAATTAACATTTTTCAGTTTGGTCAGACGTTTGTAATATTCTCACAATAAGCTAATTAGCTCAATTGGAGCATTTCTAGCATGTTCGGTTGAAATTGGAAATCTCTATTTTTCAGTTTTGTCAGACGTTTGTTATATTATCACAATAAGCTAATTGGCTCAATTTGAGCATTTCTAGCATGTTTGGTTGAAATTGGAAATTTACATTTTTCACTTTTGTCGGACGTTTGTAATATTCTCACAATAAGCTAATTAGCTCAATTGGAGCATTTCTAGCATGTTTGGTTGAAATTGAAAATTTACATTTTTCAGTGTTGTCAGAGGTTTGTAATATTCTCACAATAAGCTGACTAGCTCAATTGGAGCATTTCTAGCATGTTTGGTTGAAATTGGAAATTTACATTTTTCAGTTTTGTCAGACGTTTGTAATATTCTCACAATAAGCTAATTAGCTCAATTGGAGCATTTCTAGCATGTTTAGTTAAAATTGGAAATTTACATTTTTCAGTTTTGTCAGACGTTTGTAATATTCTCACAATAAGCTAATTAGCTCAATTGGAGCATTTCTAGCATGTTTGGTTGAAATTGGAAATTTACATTTTTCAGTTTTGTCAGACAATTGCAATATTCTCACAATAAGCTAATTAGCTCAATTGGAGCATTTCTAGCATGTTTGGTTGAAATTGGAAATTTACATTTTTCAGTTTTGTCAGACGTTTGTAATATTCTCACAATAAGCTAATTAGCTCAATTGGAGCATTTCTAGCATGTTTGGTTGAAATTGGAAATTTGCATTTTTCACTTTTGTCAGACAATTGCAATATTCTCCCAATAAGCTAATTAGCTCAATTGGAGCATTTCTAGCATGTTTGGTTGAAATTGGAAATTTACATTTTTCAGTTTTGTCAGACGTTTGTAAAATTCTTACAGTAGGCTTATTTGCGCAATTTGAGCATTTCTAGCATGTTTGGTTGAAATTGGAAATTTACATTTTTCAGTTTTGTCAGACGTTTGTAATATTCTCACAATAAGCTAATTAGCTCAATTGGAGCATTTCTAGCATGTTTGGTTGAAATTGGAAATTTACATTTTTCAGTTTTGTCAGACGTTTGTAATATTCTCACAATAAGCTAATTAGCTCAATTGGAGCATTTCTAGCATGTTTAGTTGAAATTGGAAATTTACATTTTTCAGTTTTGTCAGACGTTTGTAATATTCTCACAATAAGCTAATTAGCTCAATTGGAGCATTTCTAGCATGTTTGGTTGAAATTGGAAAATTACATTTTTCACTTTTGTCAGGCAATTGCAATATTCTCTCAATAAGCTAATTAGCTCAATTGGAGCATTTCTAGCATGTTTGGTTGAAATTGGAAATTTAAATTTTTCAGTTTTGTCAGACGTTTGTAAAATTCTTACAGTAGGCTTATATGCGCAATTTGAGCATTTCTAGCATGTTTGGTTGAAATTGGAAATTTACATTTTTCACTTTTGTCAGACGTTTGTAATATTCTCACAATAAGCTAATTAGCTCAATTGGAGCATTTCTAGCATGTTTGGTTGAAATTGGAAATTTAAATTTTTCGCTTTTGTCAGACAATTGCAATATTCTCACAATAAGCTAATTAGCTCAATTGGAGCATTTCTAGCATGTTTGGTTGAAATTGAAAATTTACATCTTTCAGTTTTGTCAGACGTTTGTAATATTCTCACAATAAGCTAATTAGCTCAATTGTAGCATTTCTAGCATGTTTGGTTGAAATTGGAAATTTACATTTTTCACTTTTGTCAGACGTTTGTAAAATTCTTACTGTAGGCTTATTTGCGCAATTTGAGCATTTCTAGCATGTTTGGTTGAAATTGGAAATTTACATTTTTCAGTTTTGTCAGACGTTTGTAATATTCTCACAATAAGCTAATTAGCTCAATTGGAGCATTTCTAGCATGTTTGGTTGAAATTGGAAATTTACATTTTTCACTTTTGTCAGACAATTGCAATATTCTCACAATAAGCTAATTAGCTCAATTGGAGAATTTCTAGCATGTTTGGTTGAAATTGGAAATTTACATTTTTCAGCTTTGTCAGACGTTTGTAATATTCTCACAATAAGCTAATTAGCTCAATTGGAGCATTTCTAGCATGTTTGGTTGAAATTGGAAATTTACATTTTTCACTTTTGTCAGACAATTGCAATATTCTCACAATAAGCTAATTAGCTCAATTGGAGCATTTCTAGCATGTTTAGTTGAAATTGGAAATTTACATTTTTCAGTTTTGTCAGACGTTTGTAATATTCTCACAATAAGCTAATTAGCTCAATTGGAGCATTTCTAGCATGTTTGGTTGAAATTGGAAATTCACATTTTTCAGTTTTGTCAGACGTTTGTAATATTCTCACAATAAGCTAATTAGCTCAATTGGAGCATTTCTAGCATGTTTGGTTGAAATTGGAAATTTACATTTATCAGTTTTGTCAGACGTTTGTAATATTCTCACAAAAAGCTAATTAGCTCAAATGGAGCATTTCTAGCATGTTTGGTTGAAATTGGAAATTTACATTTTTCAATTTTGTCAGCCGTTTGTAATATTCTCACAATAAGCTAATTAGCTCAATTGGAGCATTTCTAGCATGTTTGGTTGAAATTGGAAATTTACATTTTTCACTTTTGTCAGACAATTGCAATATTCTCACAATAAGCTAATTAGCTCAATTGGAGCATTTCTAGCATGTTTGGTTGAAATTGGAAATTTAAATTTTTCAGTTTTGTCAGACGTTTGTAAAATTCTTACAGTAGGCTTATATGCGCAATTTGAGCATTTCTAGCATGTTTGGTTGAAATTGGAAATTTACATATTTCACTTTTGTCCGACGTTTGTAATATTCTCACAATAAACTAATTAGCTCAATTGGAGCATTTCTAGCATGTTTGGTTGAAATTGGAAATTTACATTTTTCGCTTTTGTCAGACAATTGCAATATTCTCACAATAAGCTAATTAGCTCAATTTGAGCATTTCTAGCATGTTTGGTTGAAATTGGAAATTTACATTTCTCAGTTTTGTCAGACGTTTGTAATATTCTCACAATAAGCTAATTAGCTCAATTGGAGCATTTCTAGCATGTTTGGTTGAAATTGGAAATTTACATTTTTCAGTTTTGTCAGACGTTTGTACACTTCTTACAGTAAGCTTATTTCCGCATTTGGAGCATTTCTAGCATGTTTGGTTGAAATTGGAAATTTACATTTTTCAGTTTTGTCAGACGTTTGTAATATTCTCACAATAAGCTAATTAGCTCAATTGGAGCATTTCTAGCATGTTTAGTTGAAATTCGAAATTTGCATTTTTCACTTTTGTCAGACAATTGCAATATTCTCTCAATAAGCTAATTAGCTCAATTGGAGCATTTCTAGCATGTTTGGTTGAAATTGGAAATTTACATTTTTCAGCTTTGTCAGACGTTTGTAAAATTCTTACAGTAGGCTTATTTGTGCAATTTGAGCATTTCTAGCATGTTTGGTTGAAATTGGAAATTTACATTTTTCAGTTTTGTCAGACGTTTGTAATATTCTCACAATAAGCTAATTAGCTCAATTGGAGCATTTCTAGCATGTTTGGTTGAAATTGGAAATTTACATTTTTCACTTTTGTCAGACAATTGCAATATTCTCACAATAAGCTAATTAGCTCAATTGGAGCATTTTTAGCATGTTTGGTTGAAATTGGAAATTTACATTTTTCAGTTTTGTCAGACGTTTGTAATATTCTCACAATAAGCTAATTGGCTCAATTGGAGCATTTCTAGCATGTTTGGTTGAAATTGGAACTTTACATTTTTCAGTTTTGTCAGACGTTTGTAATATTCTCACAATAAGCTAATTAGCTCAATTGGAGCATTTCTAGCATGTTTGGTTGAAATTGGAACTTTACATTTTTCAGTTTTGTCAGACGTTTGTAATATTCTCACAATAAGCTAATTAGCTCAATTGGAGCATTTCTAGCATGTTTGGTTGAAATTGGAACTTTACATTTTTCACTTTTGTCAGACAATTGCAATATTCTCACAATAAGCTAATTAGCTCAATTGGAGCATTTCTAGCATGTTTGGTTGAAATTGAAAATTTACATTTTTCAGTTTTGTCAGACGTTTGTAATATTCTCACAATAAGCTAATTAGCTCAATTGGAGCATTTCTAGCATGTTTGGTTGAAATTGGAACTTTACATTTTTCAGTTTTGTCAGACGTTTGTAATATTCTCACAATAAGCTAATTAGCTCAATTGGAGCATTTCTAGCATGTTTGGTTGAAATTGGAACTTTACATTTTTCAGTTTTGTCAGACGTTTGTAATATTCTCACAATAAGCTAATTAGCTCAATTGGAGCATTTCTAGCATGTTTGGTTGAAATTGGAACTTTACATTTTTCACTTTTGTCAGACAATTGCAATATTCTCACAATAAGCTAATTAGCTCAATTGGAGCATTTCTAGCATGTTTGGTTGAAATTGGAAATTGACATTTTTCACTTTTGTCAGACAATTGCAATATTCTCACAATAAGCTAATTAGCTCAATTGGAGCATTTCTAGCATGTTTAGTTGAAATTGGAAATTTACATTTTTCAGTTTTGTCATACGTTTGTAATATTCTCACAATAAGCTAATTAGCTCAATTGGAGCATTTCTAGCATGTTTGGTTGAAATTGGAAATTTTAATTTTTCAGTTTTGTCAGACGTTTGTAAAATTCTTACAGTAGGCTTATATGCGCAATTTGAGCATTTCTAGCATGTTTGGTTGAAATTGAAAATTTACATTTTTCAGTTTTGTCAGACGTTTGTAATATTCTCACAATAAGCTAATTAGCTCAATTGGAGCATTTCTAGCATGTTTGGTTGAAATTGGAACTTTACATTTTTCAGTTTTGTCAGACGTTTGTACACTTCTTACAGTAAGCTTATTTCCGCATTTGGAGCATTTCTAGCATATTTGGTTGAAATTGGAAATTTACATTTTTCAGTTTTGTCAGACGTTTGTAATATTCTCACAATAAGCTAATTAGCTCAATTGGAGCATTTCTAGCATGTTTGGTTGAAATTGGAACTTTACATTTTTCACTTTTGTCAGACAATTGCAATATTCTCACAATAAGCTAATTAGCTCAATTGGAGCATTTCTAGCATGTTTGGTTGAAATTGGAAATTTACATTTTTCACTTTTGTCAGACAATTGCAATATTCTCACAATAAGCTAATTAGCTCAATTGGAGCATTTCTAGCATGTTTAGTTGAAATTGGAAATTTACATTTTTCAGTTTTGTCAGACGTTTGTAATATTCTCACAATAAGCTAATTAGCTCAATTGGAGCATTTCTAGCATGTTTGGTTGAAATTGGAAATTCACATTTTTCAGTTTTGTCAGACGTTTGTAATATTCTCACAATAAGCTAATTAGCTCAATTGGAGCATTTCTAGCATGTTTGGTTGAAATTGGAAATTTACATTTATCAGTTTTGTCAGACGTTTGTAATATTCTCACAAAAAGCTAATTAGCTCAAATGGAGCATTTCTAGCATGTTTGGTTGAAATTGGAAATTTACATTTTTCAATTTTGTCAGCCGTTTGTAATATTCTCACAATAAGCTAATTAGCTCAATTGGAGCATTTCTAGCATGTTTTGTTGAAATTGGAAATTTACATTTTTCACTTTTGTCAGACAATTGCAATATTCTCACAATAAGCTAATTAGCTCAATTGGAGCATTTCTAGCATGTTTGGTTGAAATTGGAAATTTAAATTTTTCAGTTTTGTCAGACGTTTGTAAAATTCTTACAGTAGGCTTATATGCGCAATTTGAGCATTTCTAGCATGTTTGGTTGAAATTGGAAATTTACATATTTCACTTTTGTCAGACGTTTGTAATATTCTCACAATAAACTAATTAGCTCAATTGGAGCATTTCTAGCATGTTTGGTTGAAATTGGAAATTTACATTTTTCGCTTTTGTCAGACAATTGCAATATTCTCACAATAAGCTAATTAGCTCAATTGGAGCATTTCTAGCATGTTTGGTTGAAATTGGAAATTTACATTTCTCAGTTTTGTCAGACGTTTGTAATATTCTCACAATAAGCTAATTAGCTCAATTGGAGCATT
The DNA here is from genome assembly GCF_963576615.1 of Watersipora subatra. Classification (NCBI taxonomy): domain Eukaryota; kingdom Metazoa; phylum Bryozoa; class Gymnolaemata; order Cheilostomatida; family Watersiporidae; genus Watersipora; species Watersipora subatra. The sequence continues at coordinate 35,646 of NW_027045358.1, read as the reverse complement.
TCTAGCATGTTTGGTTGAAATTGGTAATTTACATTTTTCAGTTTTGTCAGACGTTTGTACACTTCTTACAGTAAGCTTATTTCCGCATTTGGAGCATTTCTAGCATGTTTGGTTGAAATTGGAAATTTACATTTTTCAGTTTTGTCAGACGTTTGTAATATTCTCACAATAAGCTAATTAGCTCAATTGGAGCATTTCTAGCATGTTTAGTTGAAATTCGAAATTTGCATTTTTCACTTTTGTCAGACAATTGCAATATTCTCTCAATAAGCTAATTAGCTCAATTGGAGCATTTCTAGCATGTTTGGTTGAAATTGGAAATTTACATTTTTCAGCTTTGTCAGACGTTTGTAAAATTCTTACAGTAGGCTTATTTGTGCAATTTGAGCATTTCTAGCATGTTTGGTTGAAATTCGAAATTTACATTTTTCAGTTTTGTCAGACGTTTGTAATATTCTCACAATAAGCTAATTAGCTCAATTGGAGCATTTCTAGCATGTTTGGTTGAAATTGGAAATTTACATTTTTCACTTTTGTCAGACAATTGCAATATTCTCACAATAAGCTAATTAGCTCAATTGGAGCATTTTTAGCATGTTTGGTTGAAATTGGAAATTTACATTTTTCAGTTTTGTCAGACGTTTGTAATATTCTCACAATAAGCTAATTAGCTCAATTGGAGCATTTCTAGCATGTTTGGTTGAAATTGGAACTTTACATTTTTCAGTTTTGTCAGACGTTTGTAATATTCTCACAATAAGCTAATTAGCTCAATTGGAGCATTTCTAGCATGTTTGGTTGAAATTGGAACTTTACATTTTTCAGTTTTGTCAGACGTTTGTAATATTCTCACAATAAGCTAATTAGCTCAATTGGAGCATTTCTAGCATGTTTGGTTGAAATTGGAACTTTACATTTTTCACTTTTGTCAGACAATTGCAATATTCTCACAATAAGCTAATTAGCTCAATTGGAGCATTTCTAGCATGTTTGGTTGAAATTGAAAATTTACATTTTTCAGTTTTGTCAGACGTTTGTAATATTCTCACAATAAGCTAATTAGCTCAATTGGAGCATTTCTAGCATGTTTGGTTGAAATTGGAACTTTACATTTTTCAGTTTTGTCAGACGTTTGTAATATTCTCACAATAAGCTAATTAGCTCAATTGGAGCATTTCTAGCATGTTTGGTTGAAATTGCAACTTTACATTTTTCAGTTTTGTCAGACGTTTGTAATATTCTCACAATAAGCTAATTAGCTCAATTGGAGCATTTCTAGCATGTTTGGTTGAAATTGGAACTTTACATTTTTCACTTTTGTCAGACAATTGCAATATTCTCACAATAAGCTAATTAGCTCAATTGGAGCATTTCTAGCATGTTTGGTTGAAATTGGAAATTGACATTTTTCACTTTTGTCAGACAATTGCAATATTCTCACAATAAGCTAATTAGCTCAATTGGAGCATTTCTAGCATGTTTAGTTGAAATTGGAAATTTACATTTTTCAGTTTTGTCATACGTTTGTAATATTCTCACAATAAGCTAATTAGCTCAATTGGAGCATTTCTAGCATGTTTGGTTGAAATTGGAAATTTACATTTTTCAGTTTTGTCAGACGTTTGTAATATTCTCACAATAAGCTAATTAGCTCAATTGGAGCATTTCTAGCATGTTTGGTTGAAATTGGAAATTTTAATTTTTCAGTTTTGTCAGACGTTTGTAAAATTCTTACAGTAGGCTTATATGCGCAATTTGAGCATTTCTAGCATGTTTGGTTGAAATTGGAAATTTACATTTTTCAGTTTTGTCAGACGTTTGTACACTTTTTACAGTAAGCTTATTTCCGCATTTGGAGCATTTCTAGCATGTTTGGTTGAAATTGGAAATTTACATTTTTCAGTTTTGTCAGACGTTTGTAATATTCTCACAATAAGCTAATTAGCTCAATTGGAGCATTTCTAGCATGTTTAGTTGAAATTCGAAATTTGCAATTTTCACTTTTGTCAGACAATTGCAATATTCTCTCAATAAGCTAATTAGCTCAATTGGAGCATTTCTAGCATGTTTGGTTGAAATTGGAAATTTACATTTTTCAGCTTTGTCAGACGTTTGTAAAATTCTTACAGTAGGCTTATTTGTGCAATTTGAGCATTTCTAGCATGTTTGTTTGAAATTGGAAATTTACATTTTTCAGTTTTGTCAGACGTTTGTAATATTCTCACAATAAGCTAATTAGCTCAATTGGAGCATTTCTAGCATGTTTGGTTGAAATTGGAAATTTACATTTTTCACTTTTGTCAGACAATTGCAATATTCTCACAATAAGCTAATTAGCTCAATTGGAGCATTTCTAGCATGTTTGGTTGAAATTGGAAATTTACATTTTTCAGTTTTGTCAGACGTTTGTAATATTCTCACAATAAGCTAATTAGCTCAATTGGAGCATTTCTAGCATGTTTGGTTGAAATTGGAACTTTACATTTTTCAGTTTTGTCAGACGTTTGTAATATTCTCACAATAAGCTAATTAGCTCAATTGGAGCATTTCTAGCATGTTTGGTTGAAATTGGAAATTTACATTTTTCAGTTTTGTCAGACGTTTGTAATATTCCCACAATAAGCTAATTAGCTCAATTGGAGCATTTCTAGCATGTTTGGTTGAAATTGGAACTTTACATTTTTCACTTTTGTCAGACAATTGCAATATTCTCACAATAAGCTAATTAGCTCAATTGGAGCATTTCTAGCATGTTTGGTTGAAATTGAAAATTTACATTTTTCAGTTTTGTCAGACGTTTGTAATATTCTCACAATAAGCTAATTAGCTCAATTGGAGCATTTCTAGCATGTTTGGTTGAAATTGGAACTTTACATTTTTCAGTTTTGTCAGACGTTTGTAATATTCTCACAATAAGCTAATTAGCTCAATTGGAGCATTTCTAGCATGTTTGGTTGAAATTGGAACTTTACATTTTTCAGTTTTGTCAGACGTTTGTAATATTCTCACAATAAGCTAATTAGCTCAACTGGAGCATTTCTAGCATGTTTGGTTGAAATTGGAAATTTACATTTTTCAGTTTTGTCAGACGTTTGTACACTTCTTACAGTAAGCTTATTTCCGCATTTGGAGCATTTCTAGCATGTTTGGTTGAAATTGGAAATTTACATTTTTCAGTTTTGTCAGACGTTTGTAATATTCTCACAATAAGCTAATTAGCTCAATTGGAGCATTTCTAGCATGTTTAGTTGAAATTCGAAGTTTGCATTTTTCACTTTTGTCAGACAATTGCAATATTCTCTCAATAAGCTAATTAGCTCAATTGGAGCATTTCTAGCATGTTTGGTTGAAATTGGAAATTTGCATTTTTCAGCTTTGTCAGACGTTTGTAAAATTCTTACAGTAGGCTTATTTGTGCAATTTGAGCATTTCTAGCATGTTTGGTTGAAATTGGAAATTTAAATTTTTCAGTTTTGTCAGACGTTTGTAAAATTCTTACAGTAGGCTTATATGCGCAATTTGAGCATTTCTAGCATGTTTGGTTGAAATTGGAAATTTACATTTTTCACTTTTGTCAGACGTTTGTAATATTCTCACAATAAACTAATTAGCTCAATTGGAGCATTTCTAGCATGTTTGGTTGAAATTGGAAATTTACATTTTTCGCTTTTGTCAGACAATTGCAATATTCTCACAATAAGCTAATTAGCTCAATTGGAGCATTTCTAGCATGTTTGGTTGAAATTGGAAATTTACATTTTTCAGTTTTGTCAGACGTTTGTAATATTCTCACAATAAGCTAATTAGCTCAATTGGAGCATTTCTAGCATGTTTGGTTGAAATTGGAAATTTACATTTTTCAGTTTTGTCAGACGTTTGTACACTTTTACAGTAAGCTTATTTCCGCATTTGGAGCATTTCTAGCATGTTTGGTTGAAATTGGAAATTTACATTTTTCACTTTTGTCAGACAATTGCAATATTCTCACAATAAGCTAATTAGCTCAATTGGAGCATTTCTAGCATGTTTGGTTGAAATTGAAAATTTACATTTTTCAGTTTTGTCAGACGTTTGTAATATTCTCACAATAAGCTAATTAGCTCAATTGGAGCATTTCTAGCATGTTTGGTTGAAATTGGAACTTTACATTTTTCAGTTTTGTCAGACGTTTGTAATATTCTCACAATAAGCTAATTAGCTCAATTGGAGCATTTCTAGCATGTTTGGTTGAAATTGGAACTTTACATTTTTCAGTTTTGTCAGACGTTTGTAATATTCTCACAATAAGCTAATTAGCTCAACTGGAGCATTTCTAGCATGTTTGGTTGAAATTGGAACTTTACATTTTTCACTTTTGTCAGACAATTGCAATATTCTCATAATAATCTAATTAGCTCAATTGGAGCATTTCTAGCATGTTTGGTTGAAATTGGAAATTGACATTTTTCACTTTTGTCAGACAATTGCAATATTCTCACAATAAGCTAAGTAGCTCAATTGGAGCATTTCTAGCATGTTTAGTTGAAATTGGAAATTTACATTTTTCAGTTTTGTCATCCGTTTGTAATATTCTCACAATAAGCTAATTAGCTCAATTGGAGCATTTCTAGCATGTTTGGTTGAAATTGGAAATTTACATTTTTCAGTTTTGTCAGACGTTTGTAATATTCTCACAATAAGCTAATTAGCTCAATTAGAGCATTTCTAGCATGTTTGGTTGAAATTGGAAATTTACATTTATCAGTTTTGTCAGACGTTTGTAATATTCTCACAAAAAGCTAATTAGCTCAATTGGAGCATTTCTAGCATGTTTGGTTGAAATTGGAAATTTACATTTTTCACTTTTGTCGGACGTTTGTAATATTCTCACAATAAGCTAATTAGCTCAATTGGAGCATTTCTAGCATGTTTGGTTGAAATTGGAAATTGACATTTTTCACTTTTGTCAGACAATTGCAATATTCTCACAATAAGCTAATTAGCTCAATTGGAGCATTTCTAGCATGTTTAGTTGAAATTGGAAATTTACATTTTTCAGTTTTGTCATACGTTTGTGATATTCTCACAATAAGCTAATTAGCTCAATTGGAGCATTTCTAGCATGTTTGGTTGAAATTGGAAATTTACATTTTTCAGTTTTGTCAGACGTTTGTAATATTCTCACAATAAGCTAATTAGCTCAATTGGAGCATTTCTAGCATGTTTGGTTGAAATTGGAAATTTACATTTTTCAGTTTTGTCAGACGTTTGTAAAATTCTTACAGTAGGCTTATTTGCGCAATTTGAGCATTTCTAGCATGTTTGGTTGAAATTGGAAATTTACATTTTTCAGTTTTGTCAGACGTTTGTAATATTCTCACAATAAGCTAATTAGCTCAATTGGAGCATTTCTAGCATGTTTGGTTGAAATTGGAAATTTACATTTTTCAGTTTTGTCAGACGTTTGTAATATTCTCACAATAAGCTAATTAGCTCAATTGGAGCATTTCTAGCATGTTTAGTTGAAATTGGAAATTTACATTTTTCAGTTTTGTCAGACGTTTGTAATATTCTCACAATAAGCTAATTAGCTCAATTGGAGCATTTTTAGCATGTTTGGTTGAAATTGGAAATTTACATTTTTCAGTTTTGTCAGACGTTTGTAAAATTCTTACAGTAGGCTTATATGCGCAATTTGAGCATTTCTAGCGTGTTTGGTTGAAATTGGAAATTTACATTTTTCACTTTTGTCAGACGTTTGTAATATTCTCACAATAAGCTAATTAGCTCAATTGGAGCATTTCTAGCATGTTTGGTTGAAATTGGAAATTTACATTTTTCGCTTTTGTCAGACAATTGCAATATTCTCACAATAAGCTAATTAGCTCAATTGGAGCATTTCTAGCATGTTTGGTTGAAATTGGAAATTTACATTTTTCAGTTTTGTCAGACGTTTGTAATATTCTCACAATAAGCTAATTAGCTCAATTGGAGCATTTCTAGCATGTTTGGTTGAAATTGGAAATTTACATTTTTCAGTTTGGTCAGACGTTTGTAATATTCTCACAATAAGCTAATTAGCTCAATTGGAGCATTTCTAGCATGTTTGGTTGAAATTGGAAATTTACATTTATCAGTTTTGTCAGACAATTGCAATATTCTCACAATAAGCTAAGTAGCTCAATTGGAGCGTTTCTAGCATGTTTAGTTGAAATTGGAAATTTACATTTTTCAGTTTTGTCATCCGTTTGTAATATTCTCACAATAAGCTAATTAGCTCAATTGGAGCATTTCTAGCATGTTTGGTTGAAATTGGAAATTTATATTTTTCAGTTTTGTCAGACGTTTGTAATATTCTCACAATAAGCTAATTAGCTCAATTGGAGCATTTCTAGCATGTTTGGTTGAAATTGGAAATTTACATTTATCAGTTTTGTCAGACGTTTGTAATATTCTCACAAAAAGCTAATTAGCTCAATTGAAGCATTTCTAGCATGTTTGGTTGAAATTGGAAATTTACATTTTTCACTTTTGTCGGACGTTTGTAATATTCTCACAATAAGCTAATTAGCTCAATTGGAGCATTTCTAGCATGTTTGGTTGAAATTGGAAATTGACATTTTTCACTTTTGTCAGACAATTGCAATATTCTCACAATAAGCTAATTAGCTCAATTGGAGCATTTCTAGCATGTTTGGTTGAAATTGGAAATTTACATTTTTCACTTTTGTCAGACAATTTCAATATTCTCACAATAAGCTAATTAGCTCAATTGGAGCATTTCTAGCATGTTTGGTTGAAATTGGAAATTTACATTTTTCACTTTTGTCGGACGTTTGTAATATTCTCACAATAAGCTAATTAGCTCAATTGGAGCATTTCTAGCATGTTTGGTTGAAATTGGAAATTGACATTTTTCACTTTTGTCAGACAATTGCAATATTCTCACAATAAGCTAATTAGCTCAATTGGAGCATTTCTAGCATGTTTGGTTGAAATTGGAAATTTACATTTTTCACTTTTGTCAGACAATTTCAATATTCTCACAATAAGCTAATTAGCTCAATTGGAGCATTTCTAGCATGTTTGGTTGAAATTGAAAATTTACATTTTTCAGTTTTGTCAGACGTTTGTAATATTCTCACAATAAGCTAATTAGCTCAATTGGAGCATTTCTAGCATGTTTGGTTGAAATTGGAAATTTACATTCTTCAGTTTTGTCAGACGTTTGTAATATTCTCACAATAAGTTAATTAGCTCAATTGGAGCATTTCTAGCATGTTTGGTTGAAATTGGAAATTGACATTTTTCACTTTTGTCAGACAATTGCAATATTCTCACAATAAGCTAATTAGCTCAATTGGAGCATTTCTAGCATGTTTAGTTGAAATTAGAAATTTACATTTTTCAGTTTTGTCATACGTTTGTAATATTCTCACAATAAGCTAATTAGCTCAATTGGAGCATTTCTAGCATGTTTGGTTGAAATTGGAAATTTACATTTTTCAGTTTTGTCAGACGTTTGTAATATTCTCACAATAAGCTAATTAGCTCAATTGGAGCATTTCTAGCATGTTTGGTTGAAATTGGAAATTTACATTTATCAGTTTTGTCAGACGTTTGTAATATTCTCACAATAAGCTAATTAGCTCAATTGGAGCATTTCTAGCATGTTTGGTTGAAATTGGAAATTTACATTTTTCACTTTTGTCAGACAATTTCAATATTCTCACAATAAGCTAATTAGCTCAATTGGAGCATTTCTAGCATGTTTGGTTGAAATTGGAAATTTACATTTTTCAGTTTTGTCAGACGTTTGTAATATTCTCACAATAAGTTAATTAGCTCAATTGGAGCATTTCTAGCATGTTTGGTTGAAATTGGAAATTTACATTTTTCAGTTTTGTCAGACGTTTGTAAAATTCTTACAGTAGGCTTATATGCGCAATTTGAGCATTTCTAGCGTGTTTGGTTGAAATTGGAAATTTACATTTTTCACTTTTGTCAGACGTTTGTAATATTCTCACAATAAGCTAATTAGCTCAATTGGAGCATTTCTAGCATGTTTGGTTGAAATTGGAAATTTACATTTTTCAGTTTTGTCAGACGTTTGTAATATTCTCACAATAAGCTAATTAGCTCAATTGGAGCATTTCTAGCATGTTTGGTTGAAATTGGAAATTTACATTTTTCAGTTTGGTCAGACGTTTGTAATATTCTCACAATAAGCTAATTAGCTCAATTGGAGCATTTCTAGCATGTTTGGTTGAAATTGGAAATTTACATTTATCAGTTTTGTCAGACGTTTGTAATATTCTCACAAAAAGCTAATTAGCTCAAATGGAGCATTTCTAGCATGTTTGGTTGAAATTGGAAATTTACATTTTTCAGTTTTGTTAGACGTTTGTAATATTCTCACAATAAGTTAATTAGCTCAATTGGAGCATTTCTAGCATGTTTGGTTGAAATTGGAAATTTACATTTTTCACTTTTGTCAGACAATTGCAATATTCTCACAATAAGCTAATTAGCTCAATTGGAGCATTTCTAGCATGTTTGGTTGAACTTGGAAATTTACATTTTTCAGTTTTGTCAGACGTTTGTAATATTCTCACAATAAGCTAATTAGCTCAATTGGAGCATTTCTAGCATGTTTGGTTGAAATTGGAAATTTACATTTTTCACTTTTGTCAGACAATTGCAATATTCTCACAATAAGCTAATTAGCTCAATTGGAGCATTTCTAGCATGTTTGGTTGAAATTGGAAATTACATTTTTCAGTTTTGTCAGACAATTGCAATATTCTCACAATAAGCTAATTAGCTCAATTGGAGCATTTCTAGCATGTTTGGTTGAAATTGGAAATTTACATTTTTCAGTTTTGTCAGACGTTTGTAATATTCTCACAATAAGCTAATTAGCTCAATTGGAGCATTTCTAGCATGTTTAGTTGAAATTGGAAATTTGCATTTTTCACTTTTGTCAGACAATTGCAATATTCTCCCAATAAGCTAATTAGCTCAATTGGAGCATTTCTAGCATGTTTGGTTGAAATTGGAAATTTACATTTTTCAGTTTTGTCAGACGTTTGTAATATTCTCACAATAAGCTAATTAGCTCAATTGGAGCATTTCTAGCATGTTTGGTTGAAATTGGAAATTTACATTCTTCAGTTTTGTCAGACGTTTGGAATATTCTCACAATAAGCTAATTAGCTCAATTGGAGCATTTCTAGCATGTTTGGTTGAAATTGGAAATTTACATTTTTCACTTTTGTCAGACAATTGCAATATTCTCTCAATAAGCTAATTAGCTCAATTGGAGCATTTCTAGCATGTTTGGTTGAAATTGGAAATTTACATTTTTCAGCTTTGTCAGACTTAATGTAAGAATGTAAGAATTTACATTGTAAAATTCTTACAGTAGGCTTATTTGTGCAATTTGAGCATTTCTAGCATGTTTGGTTGAAATTGGAAATTTACATTTTTCAGTTTTGTCAGACGTTTGTAATATCCTCACAATAAGCTAATTAGCTCAATTGGAGCATTTCTAGCATGTTTGGTTGAAATTGGAAATTTACATTTTTCACTTTTGTCAGACAATTGCAATATTCTCACAATAAGCTAATTAGCTCAATTGGAGCATTTCTAGCATGTTTGGTTGAAATTGGAAGTTTACATTTTTCAGTTTTGTCAGACGTTTGTAATATTCTCACAATAAGCTAATTAGCTCAATTGGAGCATTTCTAGCATGTTTGGTTGAAATTGGAACTTTACATTTTTCAGTTTTGTCAGACGTTTGTAATATTCTCACAATAAGCTAATTAGCTCAATTGGAGCATTTCTAGCATGTTTGGTTGAAATTGGAACTTTACATTTTTCAGTTTTGTCAGACGTTTGTAATATTCTCACAATAAGCTAATTAGCTCAATTGGAGCATTTCTAGCATGTTTGGTTGAAATTGGAAATTTACATTTTTCAGTTTTGTCAGACGTTTGTAATATTCTCACAATAAGCTAATTAGCTCAATTGGAGCATTTCTAGCATGTTTGGTTGAAATTGGAAATTTACATTTTTCAGTTTTGTCAGACGTTTGTAATATTCTCACAATAAGCTAATTAGCTCAATTGGAGCATTTCTAGCATGTTTGGTTGAAATTGGAAATTTACATTTTTCGCTTTTGTCAGACAATTGCAATATTCTCACAATAAGCTAATTAGCTCAATTGGAGCATTTCTAGCTTGTTTGGTTGAAATTGGAAATTTACATTTTTCAGTTTGGTCAGACGTTTGTAATATTCTCACAATAAGCTAATTAGCTCAATTGGAGCATTTCTAGCATGTTTGGTTGAAATTGAAAATTTACATTTTTCACTTTTGTCAGACGTTTGTAATATTCTCACAATAAGCTAATTAGCTCAATTGGAGCATTTCTAGCATGTTTGGTTGAAATTGGAAATTTACATTTTTCGCTTTTGTCAGACAATTGCAATATTCTCACAATAAGCTAATTAGCTCAATTGGAGCATTTCTAGCATGTTTGGTTGAAATTGGAAATTTACATTTTTCAGTTTTGTCAGACGTTTGTAATATTCTCACAATAAGCTAATTAGCTCAATTGGAGCATTTCTAGCATGTTTGGTTGAAATTGGAAATTTACATTTTTCAGTTTTGTCAGACGTTTGTAATATTCTCACAATAAGCTAATTAGCTCAATTGGAGCATTTCTAGCATGTTTGGTTGAAATTGGAAATTTACATTTTTCAGTTTGGTCAGACGTTTGTAATATTCTCACAATAAGCTAATTAGCTCAATTGGAGCATTTCTAGCATGTTTGGTTGAAATTGGAAATTTACATTTATCAGTTTTGTCAGACGTTTGTAATATTCTCACAAAAAGCTAATTAGCTCAAATGGAGCATTTCTAGCATGTTTGGTTGAAATTGGAAATTTACATTTTTCAGTTTTGTTAGACGTTTGTAATATTCTCACAATAAGCTAATTAGCTCAATTGGAGCATTTCTAGCATGTTTGGTTGAAATTGGAAATTTACATTTTTCACTTTTGTCAGACAATTGCAATATTCTCACAATAAGCTAATTAGCTCAATTGGAGCATTTCTAGCATGTTTGGTTGAACTTGGAAATTTACATTTTTCAGTTTTGTCAGACGTTTGTAATATTCTCACAATAAGCTAATTAGCTCAATTGGAGCATTTCTAGCATGTTTGGTTGAAATTGGAAATTTACATTTTTCACTTTTGTCAGACAATTGCAATATTCTCACAATAAGCTAATTAGCTCAATTGGAGCATTTCTAGCATGTTTGGTTGAAATTGGAAATTTACATTTTTCACTTTTGTCAGACGTTTGTAATATTCTCACAATAAGCTAATTAGCTCAATTGGAGCATTTCTAGCTTGTTTGGTTGAAATTGGAAATTTACATTTTTCAGTTTGGTCAGACGTTTGTAATATTCTCACAATAAGCTAATTAGCTCAATTGGAGCATTTCTAGCATGTTTGGTTGAAATTGAAAATTTGCATTTTTCAGTGTTGTCATAGGTTTGTAATATTCTCATAATAAGCTAACTAGCTCAATTGGAGCATTTCTAGCATGTTTGGTTGAAATTGAAAATTTACATTTTTCAGTTTTGTCAGACGTTTGTAATATTCTCACAATAAGCTAATTAGCTCAATTGGAGCATTTCTAGCATGTTTGGTTGAAATTGGAAATTACATTTTTCAGTTTTGTCAGACAATTGCAATATTCTCACAAAAAGCTAATTAGCTCAATTGGAGCATTTCTAGCATGTTTGGTTGAAATTGGAAATTTACATTTTTCAGTTTTGTCAGACGTTTGTAATATTCTCACAATAAGCTAATTAGCTCAATTGGAGCATTTCTAGCATGTTTGGTTGAAATTGGAAATTTACATTTTTCACTTTTGTCAGACAATTGCAATATTCTCACAATAAGCTAATTAGCTCAATTGGAGCATTTCTAGCATGTTTGGTTGAAATTGGAAATTTACATTTTTCACTTTTGTCAGACGTTTGTAATATTCTCACAATAAGCTAATTAGCTCAATTGGAGCATTTCTAGCATGTTTGGTTGAAATTGGAAATTTACATTTTTCAGTTTTGTCAGACGTTTGTAATATTCTCACAATAAGCTGATTAGCTCAATTGGAGCATTTCTAGCATGTTTAGTTGAAATTGGAAATTTACATTTTTCAGTTTTGTCAGACGTTTGTAATATTCTCACAATAAGCTAATTAGCTCAATTGGAGCATTTTTAGCATGTTTGGTTGAAATTGGAAATTTACATTTTTCAGTTTTGTCAGACGTTTGTAAAATTCTTACAGTAGGCTTATATGCGCAATTTGAGCATTTCTAGCGTGTTTGGTTGAAATTGGAAATTTACATTTTTCACTTTTGTCAGACGTTTGTAATATTCTCACAATAAGCTAATTAGCTCAATTGGAGCATTTCTAGCATGTTTGGTTGAAATTGGAAATTTACATTTTTCGCTTTTGTCAGACAATTGCAATATTCTCACAATAAGCTAATTAGCTCAATTGGAGCATTTCTAGCATGTTTGGTTGAAATTGGAAATTTACATTTTTCAGTTTTGTCAGACGTTTGTAATATTCTCACAATAAGCTAATTAGCTCAATTGGAGCATTTCTAGCATGTTTGGTTGAAATTGGAAATTTACATTTTTCAGTTTGGTCAGACGTTTGTAATATTCTCACAATAAGCTAATTAGCTCAATTGGAGCATTTCTAGCATGTTTGGTTGAAATTGGAAATTTACATTTATCAGTTTTGTCAGACGTTTGTAATATTCTCACAAAAAGCTAATTAGCTCAAATGGAGCATTTCTAGCATGTTTGGTTGAAATTGGAAATTTACATTTTTCAGTTTTGTTAGACGTTTGTAATATTCTCACAATAAGCTAATTAGCTCAATTGGAGCATTTCTAGCATGTTTGGTTGAAATTGGAAATTTACATTTTTCACTTTTGTCAGACAATTGCAATATTCTCACAATAAGCTAATTAGCTCAATTGGAGCATTTCTAGCATGTTTGGTTGAACTTGGAAATTTACATTTTTCAGTTTTGTCAGACGTTTGTAATATTCTCACAATAAGCTAATTAGCTCAATTGGAGCATTTCTAGCATGTTTGGTTGAAATTGGAAATTTACATTTTTCACTTTTGTCAGACAATTGCAATATTCTCACAATAAGCTAATTAGCTCAATTGGAGCATTTCTAGCATGTTTGGTTGAAATTGGAAATTTACATTTTTCACTTTTGTCAGACAATTGCAATATTCTCACAATAAGCTAATTAGCTCAATTGGAGCATTTCTAGCATGTTTGGTTGAAATTGGAAATTTACATTTTTCACTTTTGTCAGACAATTGCAATATTCTCACAATAAGCTAATTAGCTCAATTGGAGCATTTCTAGCATGTTTGGTTGAAATTGGAAATTTACATTTTTCACTTTTGTCAGACGTTTGTAATATTCTCACAATAAGCTAATTAGCTCAATTGGAGCATTTCTAGCTTGTTTGGTTGAAATTGGAAATTTACATTTTTCAGTTTGGTCAGACGTTTGTAATATTCTCACAATAAGCTAATTAGCTCAATTGGAGCATTTCTAGCATGTTTGGTTGAAATTGAAAATTTGCATTTTTCAGTGTTGTCATAGGTTTGTAATATTCTCATAATAAGCTAACTAGCTCAATTGGAGCATTTCTAGCATGTTTGGTTGAAATTGAAAATTTACATTTTTCAGTTTTGTCAGACGTTTGTAATATTCTCACAATAAGCTAATTAGCTCAATTGGAGCATTTCTAGCATGTTTAGTTGAAATTGGAAATTTACATTTTTCAGTTTTGTCAGACGTTTGTAATATTCTCACAATAAGCTAATTAGCTCAATTGGAGCATTTCTAGCATGTTTGGTTGAAATTGGAAATTTACATTTTTCAGTTTTGTCAGACGTTTGTAATATTCTCACAATAAGCTAATTAGCTCAATTGGAGCATTTCTAGCATGTTTAGTTGAAATTGGAAATTTGCATTTTTCACTTTTGTCAGACAATTGCAATATTCTCCCAATAAGCTAATTAGCTCAATTGGAGCATTTCTAGCATGTTTGGTTGAAATTGGAAATTTACATTTTTCAGTTTTGTCAGACGTTTGTAATATTCTCACAATAAGCTAATTAGCTCAATTGGAGCATTTCTAGCATGTTTGGTTGAAATTGGAAATTTACATTCTTCAGTTTTGTCAGACGTTTGTAATATTCTCACAATAAGCTAATTAGCTCAATTGGAGCATTTCTAGCATGTTTGGTTGAAATTGGAAATTTACATTTTTCACTTTTGTCAGACAATTGCAATATTCTCTCAATAAGCTAATTAGCTCAATTGGAGCATTTCTAGCATGTTTGGTTGAAATTGGAAATTTACATTTTTCAGCTTTGTCAGACTTAATGTAAGAATGTAAGAATTTACATTGTAAAATTCTTACAGTAGGCTTATTTGTGCAATTTGAGCATTTCTAGCATGTTTGGTTGAAATTGGAAATTTACATTTTTCAGTTTTGTCAGACGTTTGTAATATCCTCACAATAAGCTAATTAGCTCAATTGGAGCATTTCTAGCATGTTTGGTTGAAATTGGAAATTTACATTTTTCACTTTTGTCAGACAATTGCAATATTCTCACAATAAGCTAATTAGCTCAATTGGAGCATTTCTAGCATGTTTGGTTGAAATTGGAAGTTTACATTTTTCAGTTTTGTCAGACGTTTGTAATATTCTCACAATAAGCTAATTAGCTCAATTGGAGCATTTCTAGCATGTTTGGTTGAAATTGGAACTTTACATTTTTCAGTTTTGTCAGACGTTTGTAATATTCTCACAATAAGCTAATTAGCTCAATTGGAGCATTTCTAGCATGTTTGGTTGAAATTGGAACTTTACATTTTTCAGTTTTGTCAGACGTTTGTAATATTCTCACAATAAGCTAATTAGCTCAATTGGAGCATTTCTAGCATGTTTGGTTGAAATTGGAAATTTACATTTTTCAGTTTTGTCAGACGTTTGTAATATTCTCACAATAAGCTAATTAGCTCAATTGGAGCATTTCTAGCACGTTTAGTTGAAATTGGAAATTTACATTTTTCAGTTTTGTCAGACGTTTGTAATATTCTCACAATAAGCTAATTAGCTCAATTGGAGCATTTTTAGCATGTTTGGTTGAAATTGGAAATTTACATTTTTCAGTTTTGTCAGACGTTTGTAAAATTCTTACAGTAGGCTTATATGCGCAATTTGAGCATTTCTAGCGTGTTTGGTTGAAATTGGAAATTTACATTTTTCACTTTTGTCAGACGTTTGTAATATTCTCACAATAAGCTAATTAGCTCAATTGGAGCATTTCTAGCATGTTTGGTTGAAATTGGAAATTTACATTTTTCGCTTTTGTCAGACAATTGCAATATTCTCACAATAAGCTAATTAGCTCAATTGGAGCATTTCTAGCATGTTTGGTTGAAATTGGAAATTTACATTTTTCAGTTTTGTCAGACGTTTGTAATATTCTCACAATAAGCTAATTAGCTCAATTGGAGCATTTCTAGCATGTTTGGTTGAAATTGGAAATTTACATTTTTCAGTTTGGTCAGACGTTTGTAATATTCTCACAATAAGCTAATTAGCTCAATTGGAGCATTTCTAGCATGTTTGGTTGAAATTGGAAATTTACATTTATCAGTTTTGTCAGACGTTTGTAATATTCTCACAAAAAGCTAATTAGCTCAAATGGAGCATTTCTAGCATGTTTGGTTGAAATTGGAAATTTACATTTTTCAGTTTTGTTAGACGTTTGTAATATTCTCACAATAAGCTAATTAGCTCAATTGGAGCATTTCTAGCATGTTTGGTTGAAATTGGAAATTTACATTTTTCACTTTTGTCAGACAATTGCAATATTCTCACAATAAGCTAATTAGCTCAATTGGAGCATTTCTAGCATGTTTGGTTGAACTTGGAAATTTACATTTTTCAGTTTTGTCAGACGTTTGTAATATTCTCACAATAAGCTAATTAGCTCAATTGGAGCATTTCTAGCATGTTTGGTTGAAATTGGAAATTTACATTTTTCACTTTTGTCAGACAATTGCAATATTCTCACAATAAGCTAATTAGCTCAATTGGAGCATTTCTAGCATGTTTGGTTGAAATTGGAAATTTGCATTTTTCAGTGTTGTCATAGGTTTGTAATATTCTCATAATAAGCTAACTAGCTCAATTGGAGCATTTCTAGCATGTTTGGTTGAAATTGAAAATTTACATTTTTCAGTTTTGTCAGACGTTTGTAATATTCTCACAATAAGCTAATTAGCTCAATTGGAGCATTTCTAGCATGTTTGGTTGAAATTGGAAATTACATTTTTCAGTTTTGTCAGACAATTGCAATATTCTCACAAAAAGCTAATTAGCTCAATTGGAGCATTTCTAGCATGTTTGGTTGAAATTGGAAATTTACATTTTTCAGTTTTGTCAGACGTTTGTAATATTCTCACAATAAGCTAATTAGCTCAATTGGAGCATTTCTAGCATGTTTGGTTGAAATTGGAAATTTACATTTTTCACTTTTGTCAGACAATTGCAATATTCTCACAATAAGCTAATTAGCTCAATTGGAGCATTTCTAGCATGTTTGGTTGAAATTGGAAATTTACATTTTTCACTTTTGTCAGACGTTTGTAATATTCTCACAATAAGCTAATTAGCTCAATTGGAGCATTTCTAGCTTGTTTGGTTGAAATTGGAAATTTACATTTTTCAGTTTGGTCAGACGTTTGTAATATTCTCACAATAAGCTAATTAGCTCAATTGGAGCATTTCTAGCATGTTTGGTTGAAATTGAAAATTTGCATTTTTCAGTGTTGTCATAGGTTTGTAATATTCTCATAATAAGCTAACTAGCTCAATTGGAGCATTTCTAGCATGTTTGGTTGAAATTGAAAATTTACATTTTTCAGTTTTGTCAGACGTTTGTAATATTCTCACAATAAGCTAATTAGCTCAATTGGAGCATTTCTAGCATGTTTGGTTGAAATTGGAAATTACATTTTTCAGTTTTGTCAGACAATTGCAATATTCTCACAATAAGCTAATTAGCTCAATTGGAGCATTTCTAGCATGTTTGGTTGAAATTGGAAATTTACATTTTTCAGTTTTGTCAGACGTTTGTAATATCCTCACAATAAGCTAATTAGCTCAATTGGAGCATTTCTAGCATGTTTGGTTGAAATTGGAAATTTACATTTTTCACTTTTGTCAGACAATTGCAATATTCTCACAATAAGCTAATTAGCTCAATTGGAGCATTTCTAGCATGTTTGGTTGAACTTGGAAATTTACATTTTTCAGTTTTGTCAGACGTTTGTAATATTCTCACAATAAGCTAATTAGCTCAATTGGAGCATTTCTAGCATGTTTGGTTGAAATTGGAAATTTACATTTTTCACTTTTGTCAGACAATTGCAATATTCTCACAATAAGCTAATTAGCTCAATTGGAGCATTTCTAGCATGTTTGGTTGAAATTGGAAATTTACATTTTTCACTTTTGTCAGACAATTGCAATATTCTCACAATAAGCTAATTAGCTCAATTGGAGCATTTCTAGCATGTTTGGTTGAAATTGGAAATTTACATTTTTCACTTTTGTCAGACAATTGCAATATTCTCACAATAAGCTAATTAGCTCAATTGGAGCATTTCTAGCATGTTTGGTTGAAATTGGAAATTTACATTTTTCACTTTTGTCAGACGTTTGTAATATTCTCACAATAAGCTAATTAGCTCAATTGGAGCATTTCTAGCTTGTTTGGTTGAAATTGGAAATTTACATTTTTCAGTTTGGTCAGACGTTTGTAATATTCTCACAATAAGCTAATTAGCTCAATTGGAGCATTTCTAGCATGTTTGGTTGAAATTGAAAATTTGCATTTTTCAGTGTTGTCATAGGTTTGTAATATTCTCATAATAAGCTAACTAGCTCAATTGGAGCATTTCTAGCATGTTTGGTTGAAATTGAAAATTTACATTTTTCAGTTTTGTCAGACGTTTGTAATATTCTCACAATAAGCTAATTAGCTCAATTGGAGCATTTCTAGCATGTTTAGTTGAAATTGGAAATTTACATTTTTCAGTTTTGTCAGACGTTTGTAATATTCTCACAATAAGCTAATTAGCTCAATTGGAGCATTTCTAGCATGTTTGGTTGAAATTGGAAATTTACATTTTTCAGTTTTGTCAGACGTTTGTAATATTCTCACAATAAGCTAATTAGCTCAATTGGAGCATTTCTAGCATGTTTAGTTGAAATTGGAAATTTGCATTTTTCACTTTTGTCAGACAATTGCAATATTCTCCCAATAAGCTAATTAGCTCAATTGGAGCATTTCTAGCATGTTTGGTTGAAATTGGAAATTTACATTTTTCAGTTTTGTCAGACGTTTGTAATATTCTCACAATAAGCTAATTAGCTCAATTGGAGCATTTCTAGCATGTTTGGTTGAAATTGGAAATTTACATTCTTCAGTTTTGTCAGACGTTTGTAATATTCTCACAATAAGCTAATTAGCTCAATTGGAGCATTTCTAGCATGTTTGGTTGAAATTGGAAATTTACATTTTTCACTTTTGTCAGACAATTGCAATATTCTCTCAATAAGCTAATTAGCTCAATTGGAGCATTTCTAGCATGTTTGGTTGAAATTGGAAATTTACATTTTTCAGCTTTGTCAGACTTAATGTAAGAATGTAAGAATTTACATTGTAAAATTCTTACAGTAGGCTTATTTGTGCAATTTGAGCATTTCTAGCATGTTTGGTTGAAATTGGAAATTTACATTTTTCAGTTTTGTCAGACGTTTGTAATATCCTCACAATAAGCTAATTAGCTCAATTGGAGCATTTCTAGCATGTTTGGTTGAAATTGGAAATTTACATTTTTCACTTTTGTCAGACAATTGCAATATTCTCACAATAAGCTAATTAGCTCAATTGGAGCATTTCTAGCATGTTTGGTTGAAATTGGAAGTTTACATTTTTCAGTTTTGTCAGACGTTTGTAATATTCTCACAATAAGCTAATTAGCTCAATTGGAGCATTTCTAGCATGTTTGGTTGAAATTGGAACTTTACATTTTTCAGTTTTGTCAGACGTTTGTAATATTCTCACAATAAGCTAATTAGCTCAATTGGAGCATTTCTAGCATGTTTGGTTGAAATTGGAACTTTACATTTTTCAGTTTTGTCAGACGTTTGTAATATTCTCACAATAAGCTAATTAGCTCAATTGGAGCATTTCTAGCATGTTTGGTTGAAATTGGAAATTTACATTTTTCAGTTTTGTCAGACGTTTGTAATATTCTCACAATAAGCTAATTAGCTCAATTGGAGCATTTCTAGCATGTTTAGTTGAAATTGGAAATTTACATTTTTCAGTTTTGTCAGACGTTTGTAATATTCTCACAATAAGCTAATTAGCTCAATTGGAGCATTTTTAGCATGTTTGGTTGAAATTGGAAATTTACATTTTTCAGTTTTGTCAGACGTTTGTAAAATTCTTACAGTAGGCTTATATGCGCAATTTGAGCATTTCTAGCGTGTTTGGTTGAAATTGGAAATTTACATTTTTCACTTTTGTCAGACGTTTGTAATATTCTCACAATAAGCTAATTAGCTCAATTGGAGCATTTCTAGCATGTTTGGTTGAAATTGGAAATTTACATTTTTCGCTTTTGTCAGACAATTGCAATATTCTCACAATAAGCTAATTAGCTCAATTGGAGCATTTCTAGCATGTTTGGTTGAAATTGGAAATTTACATTTTTCAGTTTTGTCAGACGTTTGTAATATTCTCACAATAAGCTAATTAGCTCAATTGGAGCATTTCTAGCATGTTTGGTTGAAATTGGAAATTTACATTTTTCAGTTTGGTCAGACGTTTGTAATATTCTCACAATAAGCTAATTAGCTCAATTGGAGCATTTCTAGCATGTTTGGTTGAAATTGGAAATTTACATTTATCAGTTTTGTCAGACGTTTGTAATATTCTCACAAAAAGCTAATTAGCTCAAATGGAGCATTTCTAGCATGTTTGGTTGAAATTGGAAATTTACATTTTTCAGTTTTGTTAGACGTTTGTAATATTCTCACAATAAGCTAATTAGCTCAATTGGAGCATTTCTAGCATGTTTGGTTGAAATTGGAAATTTACATTTTTCACTTTTGTCAGACAATTGCAATATTCTCACAATAAGCTAATTAGCTCAATTGGAGCATTTCTAGCATGTTTGGTTGAACTTGGAAATTTACATTTTTCAGTTTTGTCAGACGTTTGTAATATTCTCACAATAAGCTAATTAGCTCAATTGGAGCATTTCTAGCATGTTTGGTTGAAATTGGAAATTTACATTTTTCACTTTTGTCAGACAATTGCAATATTCTCACAATAAGCTAATTAGCTCAATTGGAGCATTTCTAGCATGTTTGGTTGAAATTGGAAATTTGCATTTTTCAGTGTTGTCATAGGTTTGTAATATTCTCATAATAAGCTAACTAGCTCAATTGGAGCATTTCTAGCATGTTTGGTTGAAATTGAAAATTTACATTTTTCAGTTTTGTCAGACGTTTGTAATATTCTCACAATAAGCTAATTAGCTCAATTGGAGCATTTCTAGCATGTTTGGTTGAAATTGGAAATTACATTTTTCAGTTTTGTCAGACAATTGCAATATTCTCACAAAAAGCTAATTAGCTCAATTGGAGCATTTCTAGCATGTTTGGTTGAAATTGGAAATTTACATTTTTCAGTTTTGTCAGACGTTTGTAATATTCTCACAATAAGCTAATTAGCTCAATTGGAGCATTTCTAGCATGTTTGGTTGAAATTGGAAATTTACATTTTTCACTTTTGTCAGACAATTGCAATATTCTCACAATAAGCTAATTAGCTCAATTGGAGCATTTCTAGCATGTTTGGTTGAAATTGGAAATTTACATTTTTCACTTTTGTCAGACGTTTGTAATATTCTCACAATAAGCTAATTAGCTCAATTGGAGCATTTCTAGCTTGTTTGGTTGAAATTGGAAATTTACATTTTTCAGTTTGGTCAGACGTTTGTAATATTCTCACAATAAGCTAATTAGCTCAATTGGAGCATTTCTAGCATGTTTGGTTGAAATTGAAAATTTGCATTTTTCAGTGTTGTCATAGGTTTGTAATATTCTCATAATAAGCTAACTAGCTCAATTGGAGCATTTCTAGCATGTTTGGTTGAAATTGAAAATTTACATTTTTCAGTTTTGTCAGACGTTTGTAATATTCTCACAATAAGCTAATTAGCTCAATTGGAGCATTTCTAGCATGTTTGGTTGAAATTGGAAATTACATTTTTCAGTTTTGTCAGACAATTGCAATATTCTCACAATAAGCTAATTAGCTCAATTGGAGCATTTCTAGCATGTTTGGTTGAAATTGGAAATTTACATTTTTCAGTTTTGTCAGACGTTTGTAATATTCTCACAATAAGCTAATTAGCTCAATTGGAGCATTTCTAGCATGTTTAGTTGAAATTGGAAATTTACATTTTTCAGTTTTGTCAGACGTTTGTAATATTCTCACAATAAGCTAATTAGCTCAATTGGAGCATTTTTAGCATGTTTGGTTGAAATTGGAAATTTACATTTTTCAGTTTTGTCAGACGTTTGTAAAATTCTTACAGTAGGCTTATTTGTGCAATTTGAGCATTTCTAGCATGTTTGGTTGAAATTGGAAATTTACATTTTTCAGTTTTGTCAGACGTTTGTAATATCCTCACAATAAGCTAATTAGCTCAATTGGAGCATTTCTAGCATGTTTGGTTGAAATTGGAAATTTACATTTTTCACTTTTGTCAGACAATTGCAATATTCTCACAATAAGCTAATTAGCTCAATTGGAGCATTTCTAGCATGTTTGGTTGAAATTGGAAGTTTACATTTTTCAGTGTTGTCAGACGTTTGTAATATTCTCACAATAAGCTAATTAGCTCAATTGGAGCATTTCTAGCATGTTTGGTTGAAATTGGAACTTTACATTTTTCAGTTTTGTCAGACGTTTGTAATATTCTCACAATAAGCTAATTAGCTCAATTGGAGCATTTCTAGCATGTTTGGTTGAAATTGGAACTTTACATTTTTCAGTTTTGTCAGACGTTTGTAATATTCTCACAATAAGCTAATTAGCTCAATTGGAGCATTTCTAGCATGTTTGGTTGAAATTGGAAATTTACATTTTTCAGTTTTGTCAGACGTTTGTAATATTCTCACAATAAGCTAATTAGCTCAATTGGAGCATTTCTAGCATGTTTAGTTGAAATTGGAAATTTACATTTTTCAGTTTTGTCAGACGTTTGTAATATTCTCACAATAAGCTAATTAGCTCAATTGGAGCATTTTTAGCATGTTTGGTTGAAATTGGAAATTTACATTTTTCAGTTTTGTCAGACGTTTGTAAAATTCTTACAGTAGGCTTATATGCGCAATTTGAGCATTTCTAGCGTGTTTGGTTGAAATTGGAAATTTACATTTTTCACTTTTGTCAGACGTTTGTAATATTCTCACAATAAGCTAATTAGCTCAATTGGAGCATTTCTAGCATGTTTGGTTGAAATTGGAAATTTACATTTTTCGCTTTTGTCAGACAATTGCAATATTCTCACAATAAGCTAATTAGCTCAATTGGAGCATTTCTAGCATGTTTGGTTGAAATTGGAAATTTACATTTTTCAGTTTTGTCAGACGTTTGTAATATTCTCACAATAAGCTAATTAGCTCAATTGGAGCATTTCTAGCATGTTTGGTTGAAATTGGAAATTTACATTTTTCAGTTTGGTCAGACGTTTGTAATATTCTCACAATAAGCTAATTAGCTCAATTGGAGCATTTCTAGCATGTTTGGTTGAAATTGGAAATTTACATTTATCAGTTTTGTCAGACGTTTGTAATATTCTCACAAAAAGCTAATTAGCTCAAATGGAGCATTTCTAGCATGTTTGGTTGAAATTGGAAATTTACATTTTTCAGTTTTGTTAGACGTTTGTAATATTCTCACAATAAGCTAATTAGCTCAATTGGAGCATTTCTAGCATGTTTGGTTGAAATTGGAAATTTACATTTTTCACTTTTGTCAGACAATTGCAATATTCTCACAATAAGCTAATTAGCTCAATTGGAGCATTTCTAGCATGTTTGGTTGAACTTGGAAATTTACATTTTTCAGTTTTGTCAGACGTTTGTAATATTCTCACAATAAGCTAATTAGCTCAATTGGAGCATTTCTAGCATGTTTGGTTGAAATTGGAAATTTACATTTTTCACTTTTGTCAGACAATTGCAATATTCTCACAATAAGCTAATTAGCTCAATTGGAGCATTTCTAGCATGTTTGGTTGAAATTGGAAATTTACATTTTTCACTTTTGTCAGACGTTTGTAATATTCTCACAATAAGCTAATTAGCTCAATTGGAGCATTTCTAGCTTGTTTGGTTGAAATTGGAAATTTACATTTTTCAGTTTGGTCAGACGTTTGTAATATTCTCACAATAAGCTAATTAGCTCAATTGGAGCATTTCTAGCATGTTTGGTTGAAATTGAAAATTTGCATTTTTCAGTGTTGTCATAGGTTTGTAATATTCTCATAATAAGCTAACTAGCTCAATTGGAGCATTTCTAGCATGTTTGGTTGAAATTGAAAATTTACATTTTTCAGTTTTGTCAGACGTTTGTAATATTCTCACAATAAGCTAATTAGCTCAATTGGAGCATTTCTAGCATGTTTGGTTGAAATTGGAAATTACATTTTTCAGTTTTGTCAGACAATTGCAATATTCTCACAAAAAGCTAATTAGCTCAATTGGAGCATTTCTAGCATGTTTGGTTGAAATTGGAAATTTACATTTTTCAGTTTTGTCAGACGTTTGTAATATTCTCACAATAAGCTAATTAGCTCAATTGGAGCATTTCTAGCATGTTTGGTTGAAATTGGAAATTTACATTTTTCACTTTTGTCAGACAATTGCAATATTCTCACAATAAGCTAATTAGCTCAATTGGAGCATTTCTAGCATGTTTGGTTGAAATTGGAAATTTACATTTTTCACTTTTGTCAGACGTTTGTAATATTCTCACAATAAGCTAATTAGCTCAATTGGAGCATTTCTAGCTTGTTTGGTTGAAATTGGAAATTTACATTTTTCAGTTTGGTCAGACGTTTGTAATATTCTCACAATAAGCTAATTAGCTCAATTGGAGCATTTCTAGCATGTTTGGTTGAAATTGAAAATTTGCATTTTTCAGTGTTGTCATAGGTTTGTAATATTCTCATAATAAGCTAACTAGCTCAATTGGAGCATTTCTAGCATGTTTGGTTGAAATTGAAAATTTACATTTTTCAGTTTTGTCAGACGTTTGTAATATTCTCACAATAAGCTAATTAGCTCAATTGGAGCATTTCTAGCATGTTTGGTTGAAATTGGAAATTACATTTTTCAGTTTTGTCAGACAATTGCAATATTCTCACAATAAGCTAATTAGCTCAATTGGAGCATTTCTAGCATGTTTGGTTGAAATTGGAAATTTACATTTTTCAGTTTTGTCAGACGTTTGTAATATTCTCACAATAAGCTAATTAGCTCAATTGGAGCATTTCTAGCATGTTTAGTTGAAATTGGAAATTTACATTTTTCAGTTTTGTCAGACGTTTGTAATATTCTCACAATAAGCTAATTAGCTCAATTGGAGCATTTTTAGCATGTTTGGTTGAAATTGGAAATTTACATTTTTCAGTTTTGTCAGACGTTTGTAAAATTCTTACAGTAGGCTTATTTGTGCAATTTGAGCATTTCTAGCATGTTTGGTTGAAATTGGAAATTTACATTTTTCAGTTTTGTCAGACGTTTGTAATATCCTCACAATAAGCTAATTAGCTCAATTGGAGCATTTCTAGCATGTTTGGTTGAAATTGATAATTTACATTTTTCACTTTTGTCAGACAATTGCAATATTCTGACAATAAGCTAATTAGCTCAATTGGAGCATTTCTAGCATGTTTGGTTGAAATTGGAAATTTACATTTTTCAGTTTTGTCAGACGTTTGTAATATTCTCACAATAAGCTAATTAGCTCAATTGGAGCATTTCTAGCATGTTTGGTTGAAATTGGAACTTTACATTTTTCAGTTTTGTCAGACGTTTGTAATATTCTCACAATAAGCTAATTAGCTCAATTGGAGCATTTCTAGCATGTTTGGTTGAAATTGGAACTTTACATTTTTCAGTTTTGTCAGACGTTTGTAATATTCTCACAATAAGCTAATTAGCTCAATTGGAGCATTTCTAGCATGTTTGGTTGAAATTGGAAATTTACATTTTTCAGTTTTGTCAGACGTTTGTAATATTCTCACAATAAGCTGATTAGCTCAATTGGAGCATTTCTAGCATGTTTAGTTGAAATTGGAAATTTACATTTTTCAGTTTTGTCAGACGTTTGTAATATTCTCACAATAAGCTAATTAGCTCAATTGGAGCATTTTTAGCATGTTTGGTTGAAATTGGAAATTTACATTTTTCAGTTTTGTCAGACGTTTGTAAAATTCTTACAGTAGGCTTATATGCGCAATTTGAGCATTTCTAGCGTGTTTGGTTGAAATTGGAAATTTACATTTTTCACTTTTGTCAGACGTTTGTAATATTCTCACAATAAGCTAATTAGCTCAATTGGAGCATTTCTAGCATGTTTGGTTGAAATTGGAAATTTACATTTTTCGCTTTTGTCAGACAATTGCAATATTCTCACAATAAGCTAATTAGCTCAATTGGAGCATTTCTAGCATGTTTGGTTGAAATTGGAAATTTACATTTTTCACTTTTGTCAGACAATTGCATTATTCTCACAATAAGCTAATTAGCTCAATTGGAGCATTTCTAGCATGTTTGGTTGAAATTGGAAATTTACATTTTTCACTTTTGTCAGACAATTGCAATATTCTCACAATAAGCTAATTAGCTCAATTGGAGCATTTCTAGCATGTTTGGTTGAAATTGGAAATTTACATTTTTCACTTTTGTCAGACGTTTGTAATATTCTCACAATAAGCTAATTAGCTCAATTGGAGCATTTCTAGCTTGTTTGGTTGAAATTGGAAATTTACATTTTTCAGTTTGGTCAGACGTTTGTAATATTCTCACAATAAGCTAATTAGCTCAATTGGAGCATTTCTAGCATGTTTGGTTGAAATTGAAAATTTGCATTTTTCAGTGTTGTCATAGGTTTGTAATATTCTCATAATAAGCTAACTAGTTCAATTGGAGCATTTCTAGCATGTTTGGTTGAAATTGAAAATTTACATTTTTCAGTTTTGTCAGACGTTTGTAATATTCTCACAATAAGCTAATTAGCTCAATTGGAGCATTTCTAGCATGTTTAGTTGAAATTGGAAATTTACATTTTTCAGTTTTGTCAGACGTTTGTAATATTCTCACAATAAGCTAATTAGCTCAATTGGAGCATTTCTAGCATGTTTGGTTGAAATTGGAAATTACATTTTTCAGTTTTGTCAGACAATTGCAATATTCTCACAATAAGCTAATTAGCTCAATTGGAGCATTTCTAGCATGTTTGGTTGAAATTGGAAATTTACATTTTTCAGTTTTGTCAGACGTTTGTAATATTCTCACAATAAGCTAATTAGCTCAATTGGAGCATTTCTAGCATGTTTAGTTGAAATTGGAAATTTACATTTTTCAGTTTTGTCAGACGTTTGTAATATTCTCACAATAAGCTAATTAGCTCAATTGGAGCATTTTTAGCATGTTTGGTTGAAATTGGAAATTTACATTTTTCAGTTTTGTCAGACGTTTGTAAAATTCTTACAGTAGGCTTATATGCGCAATTTGAGCATTTCTAGCGTGTTTGGTTGAAATTGGAAATTTACATTTTTCACTTTTGTCAGACGTTTGTAATATTCTCACAATAAGCTAATTAGCTCAATTGGAGCATTTCTAGCATGTTTGGTTGAAATTGGAAATTTACATTTTTCGCTTTTGTCAGACAATTGCAATATTCTCACAATAAGCTAATTAGCTCAATTGGAGCATTTCTAGCATGTTTGGTTGAAATTGGAAATTTACATTTTTCACTTTTGTCAGACGTTTGTAATATTCTCACAATAAGCTAATTAGCTCAATTGGAGCATTTCTAGCATGTTTGGTTGAAATTGGAAATTTACATTTTTCAGTTTGGTCAGACGTTTGTAATATTCTCACAATAAGCTAATTAGCTCAATTGGAGCATTTCTAGCATGTTTGGTTGAAATTGGAAATTTACATTTTTCAGTTTTGTCAGACGTTTGTAATATTCTCACAAAAAGCTAATTAGCTCAAATGGAGCATTTCTAGCATGTTTGGTTGAAATTGGAAATTTACATTTTTCAGTTTTGTTAGACGTTTGTAATATTCTCACAATAAGTTAATTAGCTCAATTGGAGCATTTCTAGCATGTTTGGTTAAAATTGGAAATTTACATTTTTCACTTTTGTCAGACAATTGCAATATTCTCACAATAAGCTAATTAGCTCAATTGGAGCATTTCTAGCATGTTTGGTTGAACTTGGAAATTTACATTTTTCAGTTTTGTCAGACGTTTGTAATATTCTCACAATAAGCTAATTAGCTCAATTGGAGCATTTCTAGCATGTTTGGTTGAACTTGGAAATTTACATTTTTCACTTTTGTCAGACAATTGCAATATTCTCACAATAAGCTAATTAGCTCAATTGGAGCATTTCTAGCATGTTTGGTTGAAATTGGAAATTTACATTTTTCACTTTTGTCAGACAATTGCAATATTCTCACAATAAGCTAATTAGCTCAATTGGAGCATTTCTAGCATGTTTGGTTGAAATTGGAAATTTACATTTTTCACTTTTGTCAGACAATTGCAACATTCTCACAATAAGCTAATTAGCTCAATTGGAGCATTTCTAGCATGTTTGGTTGAAATTGGAAATTTACATTTTTCACTTTTGTCAGACAACTGCAATATTCTCACAATAAGCTAATTAGCTCAATTGGAGCATTTCTAGCATGTTTGGTTGAAATTGGAAATTTACATTTTTCACTTTTGTCAGACGTTTGTAATATTCTCACAATAAGCTAATTAGCTCAATTGGAGCATTTCTAGCTTGTTTGGTTGAAATTGGAAATTTACATTTTTCAGTTTGGTCAGACGTTTGTAATATTCTCACAATAAGCTAATTAGCTCAATTGGAGCATTTCTAGCATGTTTGGTTGAAATTGAAAATTTGCATTTTTCAGTGTTGTCATAGGTTTGTAATATTCTCATAACAAGCTAACTAGCTCAATTGGAGCATTTCTAGCATGTTTGGTTGAAATTGAAAATTTACATTTTTCAGTTTTGTCAGACGTTTGTAATATTCTCACAATAAGCTAATTAGCTCAATTGGAGCATTTCTAGCATGTTTAGTTGAAATTGGAAATTTACATTTTTCAGTTTTGTCAGACGTTTGTAATATTCTCACAATAAGCTAATTAGCTCAATTGGAGCATTTCTAGCATGTTTGGTTGAAATTGGAAATTACATTTTTCAGTTTTGTCAGACAATTGCAATATTCTCACAATAAGCTAATTAGCTCAATTGGAGCATTTCTAGCATGTTTGGTTGAAATTGGAAATTTACATTTTTCAGTTTTGTCAGACGTTTGTAATATTCTCACAATAAGCTAATTAGCTCAATTGGAGCATTTCTAGCATGTTTAGTTGAAATTGGAAATTTACATTTTTCAGTTTTGTCAGACGTTTGTAATATTCTCACAATAAGCTAATTAGCTCAATTGGAGCATTTTTAGCATGTTTGGTTGAAATTGGAAATTTACATTTTTCAGTTTTGTCAGACGTTTGTAAAATTCTTACAGTAGGCTTATATGCGCAATTTGAGCATTTCTAGCGTGTTTGGTTGAAATTGGAAATTTACATTTTTCACTTTTGTCAGACGTTTGTAATATTCTCACAATAAGCTAATTAGCTCAATTGGAGCATTTCTAGCATGTTTGGTTGAAATTGGAAATTTACATTTTTTCGCTTTTGTCAGACAATTGCAATATTCTCACAATAAGCTAATTAGCTCAATTGGAGCATTTCTAGCATGTTTGGTTGAAATTGGAAATTTACATTTTTCAGTTTTGTCAGACGTTTGTAATATTCTCACAATAAGCTAATTAGCTCAATTGGAGCATTTCTAGCATGTTTGGTTGAAATTGGAAATTCACATTTTTCAGTTTGGTCAGACGTTTGTAATATTCTCACAATAAGCTAATTAGCTCAATTGGAGCATTTCTAGCATGTTTGGTTGAAATTGGAAATTTACATTTATCAGTTTTGTCAGACGTTTGTAATATTCTCACAAAAAGCTAATTAGCTCAAATGGAGCATTTCTAGCATGTTTGGTTGAAATTGGAAATTTACATTTTTCAGTTTTGTTAGACGTTTGTAATATTCTCACAATAAGTTAATTAGCTCAATTGGAGCATTTCTAGCATGTTTGGTTGAAATTGGAAATTTACATTTTTCACTTTTGTCAGACAATTGCAATATTCTCACAATAAGCTAATTAGCTCAATTGGAGCATTTCTAGCATGTTTGGTTGAACTTGGAAATTTACATTTTTCAGTTTTGTCAGACGTTTGTAATATTCTCACAATAAGCTAATTAGCTCAATTGGAGCATTTCTAGCATGTTTGGTTGAAATTGGAAATTTACATTTTTCACTTTTGTCAGACAATTGCAATATTCTCACAATAAGCTAATTAGCTCAATTGGAGCATTTCTAGCATGTTTGGTTGAAATTGGAAATTTACATTTTTCACTTTTGTCAGACAATTGCAATATTCTCACAATAAGCTAATTAGCTCAATTGGAGCATTTCTAGCATGTTTGGTTGAAATTGGAAATTTACATTTTTCACTTTTGTCAGACAATTGCAATATTCTCACAATAAGCTAATTAGCTCAATTGGAGCATTTCTAGCATGTTTGGTTGAAATTGGAAATTTACATTTTTCACTTTTGTCAGACAATTGCAATATTCTCACAATAAGCTAATTAGCTCAATTGGAGCATTTCTAGCATGTTTGGTTGAAATTGGAAATTTACATTTTTCACTTTTGTCAGACGTTTGTAATATTCTCACAATAAGCTAATTAGCTCAATTGGAGCATTTCTAGCTTGTTTGGTTGAAATTGGAAATTTACATTTTTCAGTTTGGTCAGACGTTTGTAATATTCTCACAATAAGCTAATTAGCTCAATTGGAGCATTTCTAGCATGTTTGGTTGAAATTGAAAATTTGCATTTTTCAGTGTTGTCATAGGTTTGTAATATTCTCATAATAAGCTAACTAGCTCAATTGGAGCATTTCTAGCATGTTTGGTTGAAATTGAAAATTTACATTTTTCAGTTTTGTCAGACGTTTGTAATATTCTCACAATAAGCTAATTAGCTCAATTGGAGCATTTCTTGCATGTTTAGTTGAAATTGGAAATTTCTATTTTTCAGTTTTGTCAGACGTTTGTAATATTCTCACAATAAGCTAATTAGCTCAATTGGAGCATTTCTAGCATGTTTGGTTGAAATTGGAAATTACATTTTTCAGTTTTGTCAGACAATTGCAATATTCTCACAATAAGCTAATTAGCTCAATTGGAGCATTTCTAGCATGTTTGGTTGAAATTGGAAATTTACATTCTTCAGTTTTGTCAGACGTTTGTAATATTCTCACAATAAGCTAATTAGCTCAATTGGAGCATTTCTAGCATGTTTGGTTGAAATTGGAAATTTACATTTTTCACTTTTGTCAGACAATTGCAATATTCTCTCAATAAGCTAATTAGCTCAATTGGAGCATTTCTAGCATGTTTGGTTGAAATTGGAAATTTACATTTTTCAGCTTTGTCAGACTTAATGTAAGAATGTAAGAATTTACATTGTAAAATTCTTACAGTAGGCTTATTTGTGCAATTTGAGCATTTCTAGCATGTTTGGTTGAAATTGGAAATTTACATTTTTCAGTTTTGTCAGACGTTTGTAATATCCTCACAATAAGCTAATTAGCTCAATTGGAGCATTTCTAGCATGTTTGGTTGAAATTGGAAATTTACATTTTTCACTTTTGTCAGACAATTGCAATATTCTCACAATAAGCTAATTAGCTCAATTGGAGCATTTCTAGCATGTTTGGTTGAAATTGGAAATTTACATTTTTCAGTTTTGTCAGACGTTTGTAATATTCTCACAATAAGCTAATTAGCTCAATTGGAGCATTTCTAGCATGTTTGGTTGAAATTGGAAATTTACATTTTTCAGTTTTGTCAGACGTTTGTAATATTCTCACAATAAGCTAATTAGCTCAATTGGAGCATTTCTAGCATGTTTGGTTGAAATTGGAACTTTACATTTTTCAGTTTTGTCAGACGTTTGTAATATTCTCACAATAAGCTAATTAGCTCAATTGGAGCATTTCTAGCATGTTTGGTTGAAATTGGAAATTTACATTTTTCAGTTTTGTCAGACGTTTGTAATATTCTCACAATAAGCTAATTAGCTCAATTGGAGCATTTCTAGCACGTTTAGTTGAAATTGGAAATTTACATTTTTCAGTTTTGTCAGACGTTTGTAATATTCTCACAATAAGCTAATTAGCTCAATTGGAGCATTTTTAGCATGTTTGGTTGAAATTGGAAATTTACATTTTTCAGTTTTGTCAGACGTTTGTAAAATTCTTACAGTAGGCTTATATGCGCAATTTGAGCATTTCTAGCGTGTTTGGTTGAAATTGGAAATTTACATTTTTCACTTTTGTCAGACGTTTGTAATATTCTCACAATAAGCTAATTAGCTCAATTGGAGCATTTCTAGCATGTTTGGTTGAAATTGGAAATTTACATTTATCAGTTTTGTCAGACGTTTGTAATATTCTCACAAAAAGCTAATTAGCTCAAATGGAGCATTTCTAGCATGTTTGGTTGAAATTGGAAATTTACATTTTTCAGTTTTGTTAGACGTTTGTAATATTCTCACAATAAGCTAATTAGCTCAATTGGAGCATTTCTAGCATGTTTGGTTGAAATTGGAAATTTACATTTTTCACTTTTGTCAGACAATTGCAATATTCTCACAATAAGCTAATTAGCTCAATTGGAGCATTTCTAGCATGTTTGGTTGAACTTGGAAATTTACATTTTTCAGTTTTGTCAGACGTTTGTAATATTCTCACAATAAGCTAATTAGCTCAATTGGAGCATTTCTAGCATGTTTGGTTGAAATTGGAAATTTACATTTTTCACTTTTGTCAGACAATTGCAATATTCTCACAATAAGCTAATTAGCTCAATTGGAGCATTTCTAGCATGTTTGGTTGAAATTGGAAATTTACATTTTTCACTTTTGTCAGACAATTGCAATATTCTCACAATAAGCTAATTAGCTCAATTGGAGCATTTCTAGCATGTTTGGTTGAAATTGGAAATTTACATTTTTCACTTTTGTCAGACAATTGCAATATTCTCACAATAAGCTAATTAGCTCAATTGGAGCATTTCTAGCATGTTTGGTTGAAATTGGAAATTTACATTTTTCACTTTTGTCAGACAATTGCAATATTCTCACAATAAGCTAATTAGCTCAATTGGAGCATTTCTAGCATGTTTGGTTGAAATTGGAAATTTACATTTTTCACTTTTGTCAGACGTTTGTAATATTCTCACAATAAGCTAATTAGCTCAATTGGAGCATTTCTAGCTTGTTTGGTTGAAATTGGAAATTTACATTTTTCAGTTTGGTCAGACGTTTGTAATATTCTCACAATAAGCTAATTAGCTCAATTGGAGCATTTCTAGCATGTTTGGTTGAAATTGAAAATTTGCATTTTTCAGTGTTGTCATAGGTTTGTAATATTCTCATAATAAGCTAACTAGCTCAATTGGAGCATTTCTAGCATGTTTGGTTGAAATTGAAAATTTACATTTTTCAGTTTTGTCAGACGTTTGTAATATTCTCACAATAAGCTAATTAGCTCAATTGGAGCATTTCTTGCATGTTTAGTTGAAATTGGAAATTTCTATTTTTCAGTTTTGTCAGACGTTTGTAATATTCTCACAATAAGCTAATTAGCTCAATTGGAGCATTTCTAGCATGTTTGGTTGAAATTGGAAATTACATTTTTCAGTTTTGTCAGACAATTGCAATATTCTCACAATAAGCTAATTAGCTCAATTGGAGCATTTCTAGCATGTTTGGTTGAAATTGGAAATTTACATTCTTCAGTTTTGTCAGACGTTTGTAATATTCTCACAATAAGCTAATTAGCTCAATTGGAGCATTTCTAGCATGTTTGGTTGAAATTGGAAATTTACATTTTTCACTTTTGTCAGACAATTGCAATATTCTCTCAATAAGCTAATTAGCTCAATTGGAGCATTTCTAGCATGTTTGGTTGAAATTGGAAATTTACATTTTTCAGCTTTGTCAGACTTAATGTAAGAATGTAAGAATTTACATTGTAAAATTCTTACAGTAGGCTTATTTGTGCAATTTGAGCATTTCTAGCATGTTTGGTTGAAATTGGAAATTTACATTTTTCAGTTTTGTCAGACGTTTGTAATATCCTCACAATAAGCTAATTAGCTCAATTGGAGCATTTCTAGCATGTTTGGTTGAAATTGGAAATTTACATTTTTCACTTTTGTCAGACAATTGCAATATTCTCACAATAAGCTAATTAGCTCAATTGGAGCATTTCTAGCATGTTTGGTTGAAATTGGAAATTTACATTTTTCAGTTTTGTCAGACGTTTGTAATATTCTCACAATAAGCTAATTAGCTCAATTGGAGCATTTCTAGCATGTTTGGTTGAAATTGGAAATTTACATTTTTCAGTTTTGTCAGACGTTTGTAATATTCTCACAATAAGCTAATTAGCTCAATTGGAGCATTTCTAGCATGTTTGGTTGAAATTGGAACTTTACATTTTTCAGTTTTGTCAGACGTTTGTAATATTCTCACAATAAGCTAATTAGCTCAATTGGAGCATTTCTAGCATGTTTGGTTGAAATTGGAAATTTACATTTTTCAGTTTTGTCAGACGTTTGTAATATTCTCACAATAAGCTAATTAGCTCAATTGGAGCATTTCTAGCACGTTTAGTTGAAATTGGAAATTTACATTTTTCAGTTTTGTCAGACGTTTGTAATATTCTCACAATAAGCTAATTAGCTCAATTGGAGCATTTTTAGCATGTTTGGTTGAAATTGGAAATTTACATTTTTCAGTTTTGTCAGACGTTTGTAAAATTCTTACAGTAGGCTTATATGCGCAATTTGAGCATTTCTAGCGTGTTTGGTTGAAATTGGAAATTTACATTTTTCACTTTTGTCAGACGTTTGTAATATTCTCACAATAAGCTAATTAGCTCAATTGGAGCATTTCTAGCATGTTTGGTTGAAATTGGAAATTTACATTTATCAGTTTTGTCAGACGTTTGTAATATTCTCACAAAAAGCTAATTAGCTCAAATGGAGCATTTCTAGCATGTTTGGTTGAAATTGGAAATTTACATTTTTCAGTTTTGTTAGACGTTTGTAATATTCTCACAATAAGCTAATTAGCTCAATTGGAGCATTTCTAGCATGTTTGGTTGAAATTGGAAATTTACATTTTTCACTTTTGTCAGACAATTGCAATATTCTCACAATAAGCTAATTAGCTCAATTGGAGCATTTCTAGCATGTTTGGTTGAACTTGGAAATTTACATTTTTCAGTTTTGTCAGACGTTTGTAATATTCTCACAATAAGCTAATTAGCTCAATTGGAGCATTTCTAGCATGTTTGGTTGAAATTGGAAATTTACATTTTTCACTTTTGTCAGACAATTGCAATATTCTCACAATAAGCTAATTAGCTCAATTGGAGCATTTCTAGCATGTTTGGTTGAAATTGGAAATTTACATTTTTCACTTTTGTCAGACAATTGCAATATTCTCACAATAAGCTAATTAGCTCAATTGGAGCATTTCTAGCATGTTTGGTTGAAATTGGAAATTTACATTTTTCACTTTTGTCAGACAATTGCAATATTCTCACAATAAGCTAATTAGCTCAATTGGAGCATTTCTAGCATGTTTGGTTGAAATTGGAAATTTACATTTTTCACTTTTGTCAGACAATTGCAATATTCTCACAATAAGCTAATTAGCTCAATTGGAGCATTTCTAGCATGTTTGGTTGAAATTGGAAATTTACATTTTTCACTTTTGTCAGACGTTTGTAATATTCTCACAATAAGCTAATTAGCTCAATTGGAGCATTTCTAGCTTGTTTGGTTGAAATTGGAAATTTACATTTTTCAGTTTGGTCAGACGTTTGTAATATTCTCACAATAAGCTAATTAGCTCAATTGGAGCATTTCTAGCATGTTTGGTTGAAATTGAAAATTTGCATTTTTCAGTGTTGTCATAGGTTTGTAATA